>NC_031779.1:498813-623227 GCF_001522545.3 Parus major | reverse complement strand
GTTCTGTTCTGGTTCTGTTCAGTGTTCTGGTTCTGTTTGGTGTTCTGTTCAGTGTTCTGTTCTGCTTGGTGTTCTGTTCTGGCTCTGTTCAGTGTCCTGTTCTGTTTGGTGCTCTATTCTGGTTCTGTTCGGTGCTCTGTTCTGTTCGGTGTTCTGTTCAGCTGGGAGAGCCAGGACTGTTTCTAGTTCTGTTCAGTGCTCTGTTCTGCTCTGTTTGGTGTACTGTTCTGGTTCTGTTCTGTTCTGTTCTGCGGGAGAGGCAGGACTGGTTCTGGTTCTGTTGGGTGTTGCTGCCAGGGTTGGTTGTCTGTCTTGTCATACATATAAATACTAATAAAAAACTACTGTTCCTTTCCCTGTATCTTTGCCTGAAGGCCCCGTAATTTCAAAATTATAATGATTTAGAGGGAAGGGGGTCATAATTTTTCCATTCCAAAGGAGGTTCACACCTTCTTTGGCAGACACCTTGCAAACCAAGACAGTCACCCAGCTTGGATGCCAACATATCCAGTGCTCACCTAAGAGCCAGGAGGATCTCAGCACATCTGAACCCAACTGACCAGTGGGAAGAATGCTTCCCAAGACTGGGAAGTGTGGGACAAACAGATCTGTGTTGGCCTCAGGCCTCAGCTGAATGAGACACCAGGGATCTGGCCAGGAAACAAGATACTCCAGTGAATAAACTGAGGTTGTGAGCAGTGGAAGTGCACCCGGAGAAACCTCCAGAAACCTTAGAATAAACTTCAACAATCACTAGTAAATTGCCACTCAACTAGAGCAGGAGCACATGCAAAAAATAGGAGAATCAAGAGAAGCCTCCATAAAACGTCCATTATTGCTCCTTTTGCTCTGCCTGCCTCACAGAGTGACCCATGGGGCTGCTCTTCCAAGCAGGCACCAAAACCAAGTGCTACTTCCCTAGAGGTGGTTTTGTCATAGGGTCACAGATCAGGGTGGGTTGGAAGGGACCTTAAGATCATCTCATTTATCAAATATTCTCATTACACATTCTTCCCATCAGCCTGAGATGCTGCTCACACCTCTTGTCCTTGGTGACATTCAAAGAAGAATCATCTCCCTTGGAATATTTTTTAATGGCTGTAATTCACAAGATTAGGAACAACTGGAAAATTTAAATGCAACTTTTATGAGCTAGTGGAAAGCACATATTGAGTGCTATTCTTCCACAATATCAGGGACTAGTCCAGACAATGAAGCTACATCAGTGTTGGGAGCTCCTGCCTGGGAGCCTGGAACCAACTTCCAGGAAAGGCTCCAGTAGCCACAAGAGCCAGATTTGTCTCTTTTAGCTCTACAGCCAAGTACGTGACAAACTCAGTCTGAAGTTGGCTTGAGCTGAGCCCAACACAACCTAAGGAGTGACACCAAGGAAGTGATGCCATGAAATTCAGAATAGAACATAACAGAACAGAATATTATATTGTGAGCTGGAAGGGACCCACAAGACCCATCAGTCCAAGTCCTGGCCTTGCCAGCAATCCCACCCTGTGTTGGAGAGCATTGTCTGAACACTCCTGGAGCTCTGGCAGCCTCGAGCCATGACTATTCCTTGTGGAGCCTGCTCAGTGCCCAACCACCCTCTAGGGGAAGAACCTGTTCCCGATATCCAACCAAAATGTTCCCCAATACAACTTGGGAGCATCAAGTTCCCATTAACACTCATCACCCTGCTACCAGCTTCCAAATCACATGGCAAGACTAAAGACAGTGGGGGAAGAGCTCACTCATCTTTGATTAAAATCTTCCACTTTCCAGAGGAAAAAGCTACAGAGAGGAGATTCCACATTACCTCTTTACTAGGAGTCAAATATTGGTAGAGAGAACCTGCAGTTACTACACCCAAGAACAAAAATTAGGCCATTAAATCTGGAGACCCAAGCCCAGGCCTCCAATTCACTTCTCGAGACATTTTTTATTTTTGCCTTTTTCCTTTAGAGAAATGCTTTGCTCAACACTTTAAAGGAACATCCCTCAGAAGAGAGTTGTTTGTGTTATGTTGAGAAGAACCTGATTTCCCCCATGTTATATTAAATAATTCATCATCCTAAGTAATGTTTCAGTGAAAATATTACAAAAGCTGCTGTGCAATCCAGAACTGGACTATCTGTGCAGCTCAGAAGAACAAGGCCTGCAGGCTGCCTGTGTATTTTGGGATTTCTTTGTGAACTAAAATGCCTGAAAATGAAGCCAGGTGTCACTGTGCTGTCAGGGAAACACAATGCCTCATACACAACATGAAGGTCTGTGGTCAAGGTGGACAATAGGAAACTGGCTGAACAATCCCCCCAAAACCAGGGGGTCACTGCATCCATCAGGGAATTTATTAAAGTAGATGACTGCATCAGGGCTCACACACCAGCCCACACTAATCTCCGCGCACACGTGCTGCAAACATCCCAGCTTCCTACAGCAACCCTGCCCAAGGAGGGGGCAGCTGGACTGTAGCTGATGGGATGAATCCTACCCTCTGTTAGCTCTGTGACCATTCAGAGCCCAGGAAGGCTGAGCCCAGACAGCCCATGCTCAGTTCTGTACCCACAAACCCTAGCTCGAGGAACTGAGCAGAACATGGAGGTTGGGGCAGCAGAACAAGCCCAGAACCACTCGCTGGGAATAAGAGCAGCAACAGCTCCAGCTGGGAGATGCAGTTGGAGATCTACTGAAAGCCTGAAAATTCTGCTAACACAGAAAACCCAAACTCTCAACACCAACAAAGCAGTACAACAAGGAAGGAAATAATGGGAAATTCAATTTCCCTATGGCAGTTCATCCAGACTGTGATGACTTCCTGAGGGTTCTGCCCTGCCTGTCCTTTGTGCCCTGGAACACTCACACTGTGAACTGGACATTCTGAGAAGGACACGAGGCTGTTCTTGGGACACACATCCCTGTCACAGCTGCACGCTCCGTGGGCAGAGGGCACCTGGGAACAGGCTGCCATCAGCACAGCTCTCAGTCTGCTCCATGGTCCATGTGCTATGGGTAAAAGCACCTCAAAAAATGTGGTAGTCAGGGAGTCTAACCAGGCTGGTGATTGACCTTAACCTGTTTACCCACAAACTACAGAAAAACAACCCCATTCCAAACAGGACTCTGGCTGGCTCATGATACTGAGGAATTCCACTGGCTGATACCTTATTTCAAAAACCTGTTGCTTTGACAAAATTCTCCCCAAATCACCATCTCTAAATAATGCAGGAATTGTCTTTGCTATGACCAAGAATCAGCCCAAGCCATATAATGCCATGTGGCTTCTGCTTCTCCAGTGCCAGAGGAACTGGGAGAGGAGCCAAGCAATGCACCTGATTGCGAAGGGCCTGTTGTGATGGTCGATCCCGGTGGATGTGGCTGTCTCTTGTCACTGCAGATGTCCCAGAATCTACATGGACAGATCCCACAGGAGTAGGCTGGAAAATAAGGTGTTGGTTAGGGCAAAGATCCTGACATGCACAAACACAGCTTTGTCAAGCCAGTAGGAAGCAGCAAAACATCAAACCACTGCCCAAAAGAGCCAAGGAGAACTACAGACAGGGCTATAAAATCTCTGATTTACAGACATGAAATTTGATGGTGGACACCAGCACCAAATGTCTTGTATAAAAATTAATTAAGAATATACATTTAGGTGCCTGTCTCAATGTCAGATCACATCTAGTGTGTCTCACACAGAATTATTACAACTGAAAATATACAGACTTGTTTTTCCTTATCCCTTTGTCTCACCACTTGTAAAAATCACGCTTGCATAGAAACAGGACGTGTTAAAATTAAAGCTTCATCTGCTCTCTTCTCGCCAAAGTCATAATCCCTGCTCCCAACATCGAGATCTCCATGGCAACCACTGTGGTTGTCAGCAATAGCACGCTTGTCTTACAAGGTGCTCTTTATCAACTGCCTTTGTAATTAAAGGAAAATGAAGGAAAATCTTGATTCACAAAGGGAATGATTTCTTAGGAACTCTGTTGAGCACAGTAAGTATTGGGAATGCTAAATATAGTTGGGACAGTAAAGCACCAGCAGTGGTACCAAGTTTAGCACTGATGGCATTTGATCTGACAGTGACAGTTCATTTACAGATGTCATCACTGGTCTTTGGGGTGGGTCGAGAGCAGAATGACCCAAAATAAAGTGTGTTAGATTCTTCTACCGTATCTCCCCATGACACATCCTTTGGCCAAGGTCTTCCTGAGTTTAACTGGATTTTGATGATAAAAAGTGATGCAATGAGATCAGGGTCATGGTCCACACAGAGTCATGGAACTGCTAAATGGAACTTGGTTTCTGCCACTTTTCCTTGCCATGTACTGTACAGAGCTGGTTCAGCCTCTGAGTGTCCTCCAAGATATTCTGAGTTCAGGAGGGCAAGTTTACATTACATATTTGTGAGAAGTTCCTCCCTGTGAGGGTGGTAAGGCTCTGGCAAGGTTGCACAGAGAAGCTGTGGCTGCCTCACCCCTGGAAGGCGTCCAAGGCCTGGCTGGACGGGGCTTGGAGCATCTTGGGTTAGTGGAAGGTGTCCCTGCCCATGGCAGGGGGTTGGAACAAAGTAGGCTTTATGATCCCTTCCAACCCAAACCATTCTGGGATTCTACTGTTCATCGAACATCCATCAGGACCCAGCCTTGATCTCCTGTACCTTTTAGATGGGAATGTGACCATTATAAGGGGTTTCTGTGATTCTCCTGCTTTAAAATGGATTTTAGACACTGGTCACCAATCCTGTGCTAGACTAGAGGGAATTCAGTCTCATCATGTTCATTTTCACAAATAGGAAAATGAGGCTTAAATATCCAGAGAGGTGGGATGGGGCCTCTGCCCATCAGGAAAACTTTGAGGCACTGCAAGAACCCCCTGAACACATCAGGACATCTCATTGTGTTGAGCACTGAAAGGTTTGATCCTAAACTCACTGGCATTAATTTGGATTATTGGGAACAAAAAGGCAATGGTGGGGAGGCAGCACCTGGAAGGCAAGGCATGAGATTTTGCAGGAACAACTCACAATTGGCCTGCCAACCCAGTCGTAGGCATAGTCAAAGGTGTAGCCTTTCTTTTCAAACAGCTCCGTGAAGATGGTCCGTAGGTAATCGTAGTCTGGTCTCTCAAAGAAGTCTAACCGCCGGACATAGCGGAGGTACGTGGCCATCTCCTCTGTTGGAAAAGGGGAAAAAGCAGCAGCTTTTATCCTCAATCTTCCCAATGAGTTGTTAGAAACCAATGTCTGGGCTGCCAGCGCTACCTCTGGCTGTTCTCCTACAAGTCATGGTTTTCAGTAACAGTCCTCAACAAAAAAATTCAAACACTTCTTGAACAAAGATGGAAATCCCACCTCTGCTCAAATCTGACTTTCACACCTTGATTTAGTTTATATATTTGTATAAAAATAAGCAGTTAGAAATAAACTCACTGAACCTGACAGCAGACTGCTCACAGGCATTTAGAATGCTGTTGCTCAGAGAAGCTGTGGCTGCCCCATCCCTGAAAGTGTCTAAGGCCAGGCTGGACGGGGCTTGGAGCATCCTGGAATAGTGGAAGGTGTCCCATCATTACATTGGCAGCACCTGAATATTCAAAACTAGACTAGAGGGGGAGGCTCTAAGGTTAATTTACCTGAAGAGGGTTAATTTACAGGCCAGGGTTTGGTGTTAATTAATTGCTTTCCTGCATCTGGGTTGCACTTGGCATGCACAGAGTATTGAGCCGAAGAAACTCATGTCCAGGCTTGCTGCTCCTCATGCTGAGAAAGAGCTGTGTGGCACAGCAGCTCCTAGAGGAATGGGATTAATTGTGGGTGCTCTCCCTGGTGTCAGGACTTCAGAACCCCTCCACAAAACCTCCCAAGTCCACCCTGTGGCCAGGGGACCCTGGGGAAGGTGCTAACTCTGTACCCTGCTCTCCCACCTCCAGGGTCTGTTTAACTGGAGATCAGGTGTTGGGCTTGGCTAGAAGCACACATTAGTAACACTCTCCTTAAAACTGCTCCCAGAAGGTGGAATTCATGGACAGACACACCATCTCATCTTCAAAGCTGGCCACCTACACCTGCAACACCTGTAAAACCTTCCATTTGGAAAAGAATTAACTCAGTGGTTCCAACATGGTCATTTGGGAGAGGGAAAGTAAAGAGGAGCTCTTCTGGAAGGAAGCCAAGAGGTAAAGCAGGCATACAAGGCCCTTGAGCACTGTCCAGCCTCCTTGATGAGAAGAGTTTTGTTCATTTTGAGACCCCAGGTGCTGCTAATTTATAGCAGCAGCTCCTGTTTATGCCAGCCTGAGGAACAACATGATGGATACACATCATCCAACACCTTCTGACAGAGGAGCTCAGGCCCATCCTATTTAACAAGGGATGGCCACCTCCAGCTGCACTCACATGATCCCATCAGGGCTTTACCTGGAAAGTTCTCACAGAGAACTTCAACCGGAGTGTTTCTCTTTGTGTCCCCAATCTTCTGATATCTCTCTTTTAAGGTGTCAGCCTGCAGTGCACAAAGACAAAACAGTTGTGGAGAAAGAGTTCAACCATATGAGAAAGGACATGCTGTATGGGAAGAAAAACAAGGTTTTTAATTGCCCATTCTGGGTGACATCAGGAGATGTTACTTGTAACTGAACTTCATCCTCGACTACAGCAGCAGGAATATTTCAAAGGCTATTGGCAGAGAACATCCAAGGATGTTCAAAACATCTTTGTTGATGAAAGGCAGGACCCTTATTAGTGGCTCATTTCTCACAGCCCAGTCCTGAGGACTGTGCAGAGGAAGTTTCATGGGAGGAGGAAATAAAGGTGCATGAATTGTGATGGCACATCCCAGGCTTAGGGCCATTGAGCTGCCTTCACAAACAACTGCAGAAGAGACCCACTGCACAGCAATTTGGGTTTTCTGCTGTGCAACAGGATGTTACCACTTTGATAATGACTCTACAACAGTCCCACTTCTCCCAAGTCCCAGATTGCTCCCACACAGCCTTTCCTTTCACCTCCAAACCATCCATCATTCAGCACTGGTTTCATATCTGGTCAACAAGGAAATTAAACCATTTGCAGTTGGATTGCCCACCTAAATCAACGTGAGGCAGAGAACTCTGCTCCAGCTGGCACCCTAAAAGTGAGGTTTCTTGCCTCCATTTCAAAATATGTCAATTAGACCTGGCAGCAGCACAATTAGCACTGTAGACATTCTCTGCAGGTACAGCCCTGACAGTACAGACCAAGAGTGTAGGGAAACCTAGAAGGGCAAAGATGCCACATTCTAAATCCAGCTGGAGAGTCCGTGCTTGCCCTGGACCTCAAAAAGGAGTCAATTAATTCTTATCAAGTTCAGCACTCAACTGAGGAACTTTTGTAGAACTTTGTATAAACTTGGAATTATTTTAGAATAATTTACAGGATTAATTTAAAGCAGATGAGTTCAACTAAGCCAGAAGGAAAATACGTACTAGAATAACACACTTACAAAGAGGCGTGGACATAAAATCAGAGAGAGACTGATTTCTTTCACAATCCCTTTTATGCTTGAAAAACCCTTTTTGGCTTTTATAAGCAGTTGCCAACATTTCTGGCATGTGCCTGATGAGGCTGAGCTGAGACCAACTCTGGATAGGTGGTGAAAAACAGCTGAAGAAGGTCTATCAACCCAACTGGGTCTACACCCACTGACCATTGCAGAGCTCTGCTGAGCAGCTCCTGAATCCAGAGCCTTGGCTCCTTTTTCCAACAAGAGCTCCTGTCTTCCCTGATAAACCTAACCTGAACAGTCCCTTCACTCCCTTCAATTCCAAAGCTGAACACAGTAGCTTAATCATCAGGGAGGTGATGGAGCAGTGAAGATGCAGCTTCCAACAGCTCTGGAGCCAGCAAATGACTTACTCCTTGTTAGCTCAGCTGATAGATGTTGGCAGCAGTCGGCAACTCAATTACTCGCAGCTCTCCACATTGTACACAGCATCTCATAAACTCCCCAGCACTGAGTGTCCAGTGTCTCTGGAGGGAAGCCAAGTCCAATGCTTGTGCCAGAAAACCAGTTTTTCAAGATGAAGTCCATCTGTGCATCTAAACCCATCAAACTGCTCCCATTATAAACACGGATCACAGATGCAGCTGGGGGATTGTGTTAACTGGAATTTCATAAACAATCACTGTGTCCCAGTCATGCTCCAGTTCGGGGCAGCTTCCAATCACAGCTCTCTCATTGCTGTCCCTGTCTTTCTGTTCAACCTTCTTGCCAAAATTGTACTAATTTGGCAACTTGAAGTGCCAAATAATGTATTTCTACCTTAAAATCTTCCCTGAAGATTAATGCCTCGGTGTTAGGCTTCAAGGACACAAAGCAGACAGAGGACAGCGTTTCTGACTGCATTTTGCCAACGTTTCCCCAGCGGATTCTCCTTTGGGCAGGGACTAGCCAAAGTTTTAAAGGACAAAACCTAAAGCTCAAACCTACCTTCAATCCTTGCCAGGGCAGGCTGCCTCGGAGGAAATACATGAACATATGGCCAAGGGCTTCCAAGTCATCTCGACGACTTTGCTCTAAAAGAGAAGAGATGACAAATTATTGCTGCAGAAGCAGAAATGGCTCTGAGATCTCAGCAGCAGCCACACCTGTATCTGAGATAAAGGTACCACAGGGATGTCCACTCACTGTCTGCAGCTCAGATCTTGTGCAAAACCAAAAGGCATTTCAGAAAGCTAGAAAATGTGTAAAATTATCCAGAGGCCATGAGATAACATGGGAACCGCACAACACACATGCCAACCTGAGGTAGAACAGCAACTTTTAACTGCAGAGGAATAAAGCAGTGCCCCAATTCTCTGATCTGCCAGGGTCAATGGTGCTATGTGGTGCTGGATCATTTCCTCTGGACTAAATAGGAATGGGATACTCACAACCAGCTGCAGGGATCTACCCTTGCACAGTGCCAACCTTTTCCCAATTGCCTCTGCTGCTCATCAGAGCAGATCAAAAATAGCTCCTTCCAGCACTGTGGAACACTTGCTGCTGCCATGCAGATGTTATCATTATAAATGAAGGGGGAAAAAGGGACAGGGAGCCAAAGGACAAAGTAAGCTAAAACAAGCTCCCAAAATGTATCCAAAATCCCAGGGGAGGACAGAAGAGAGCAACAGATGTGGAGGCAACACTGGGCTGGGCTGAGCTGTATTCTTGGGCTCACTGAGCTCGTGGGCTCACTTGGTACAGCCTCCCCTCCTCTGAATACCACCTACTCCCAACAACATGCTCCATGATCCAGAGCAGATCAGCCACTTAACCTGCAGGAGATGCTGGGAGCGGGAACACTTAGGAGAAGAGAACTGAAATCACAGTTCCTGCAGTTACCTTGATAGAAAGGGGGAAAAAAAGAGGATGCCCTGGGTAATTTAGTGCAGTGATGCAGATGGGACTTCCAGGAAGATGGCTGAGTGCACTTATGTCTCAGAAAACCTGCAGTCAGGCTCCTAAGTTTGAAATGTGAAAGGACAGATTCCAGCTGGGCTGGTCTCACCAGTGAAGCATCAGCTCCTCACAATCCCTGTGGGCAGGGACAGCCCCTCAAATACACCCCCAGAACTGATCTGGATCCATGAGCCATGCTGTGAGCTGAAATCCTGTGGGAAATGGGTGCTAAGGAAGGCACATGTACTTCAAACACAAACACTTCTTCCCTCTGCATCACCTGCACCAGCAGCTCCCCAGCCTGCTCCCACTGTGCCCTCCTATTCCTCCATCCCTGCCTGACTCTTCACTTTCCAAAATTAGAAGCTAGGCTCATCCCTCCTTTACTCCCCAAAGAGAGTGAGCTCTCCAACAGGGAGCCAACATGCTAGGAGGCCTCCTAGAGAATATTCCATTATCTCACTGCTTGTATGGATTTAACAGAATATAAACATTTAATAAGTTTGGGGTGTTTTTGCCTTTCAGCCACAGAAATGTAATCTTCTGGTAGGAAAAAAAGCAGTGAGGAGATGGAAGTTTAAACCGTTCATTTTCTCCAACCAATTACTAGGTCAGGGAACCTCCAACTTTAACACCTGGAACTGGAAGGCACTGGGACAGTGCTGTGCTATAAAAATCTATTTGTCTATCATCCAGTGCAGCAATCACCGCCTGCCTGCTTGTTCTTTATCAGTGCAGGGCTGCTCCCAGTTATTTAGCTCCTAATAAAAACTGTAATTATGAGGCTTCCAGCATTTCAGCTGGCTCAATTCCTCAAAGGAGTGGAGGAAAAAAAATAAGCCACATAACACAAACGGTACTGGGAGGTTCACAAATAGCTTGAAGGGTGCAAGAGTGCTGAGCCAAGATGCTATGGGAGGTCTACAGGATTCAAATGGCAAGCTGTAATGTGTAGAGAAAAGGGGCTGGAGCACCAGGAGCAGCTGAGGGAGCTGGGGAGGCTCAGCTTGGAGAAAAGGAGGCTCAGGAGGCACCTCCTGGCTCTCCACAACTCGCTGACAGGAGGTGGCAGCGGGGGCAGGGTTGGGCTCTGCTCCCAGGGAGCAAAGGAACAAGAGAAAACAGCCTCAAGCAACACCAGGGAAGGTTTAGGTTGGATATTAGAGAAAATAATTCACTGAAAGGGTTGTCAAGGATTGAACAGGCTGCCCAGGGCAGTGGTGGAGTCTCCATGCCTGGAAGTGTTCATACAATGTGTGAATGTGGCACCTGGAGACATGGTTTAGTGGTGAACATTGCAGTGCTGCTCAGCTGTTGGACTCAATGACCCGAGAGAGCTTTTCCAGCCCAGAGGACACTCTGTAAGCTCCCTCCACGCAGACAAACCTTTGCCAAGGTGTGTGTTGATGGACATGTATCTCGCTGTTCCAGTGAGACTCTTGTGCTCCCTGTAGGGAATGTGTTTTTTGGTTTCCGGGTCAATGTACTCCTTGGCCAATCCAAAGTCTATGATGTGAATGACGTGCTCCTTCTTATTGCCCTGCCGGCCAATGAGGAAGTTCTCCGGCTTGACATCGCGGTAGATGAGGTTCTTGGAATGCACGTACTCCATCCGAGAGATCTGCGAAACCACGAGGGACACGTTAAAGCCTTACTTGTGAGCACAACTCCGGCTCCCAGCACAGCTGCAAGAGGAATTTGCCATCCCCTCCTTTCCAAGGCTATCATGCTGTGCTCCCTGCTTTATTCCCAGGGAAATGGCAAAGGCTGTTTCTGAGGCTTTACCGCTGGGATGCAGCTCTTGGCAGGGTGCCACGGGGAGCTGCAGCAGCCTTTTTGTATTGATTTTAAACATACTAAACCAGTTACCAAGAGCTCTTCCCTTGCCCACCGCCTTCCCCTGTTGCTCTGTGTCTTACCACCTTCCTCCCTCAACCCATATGTTGTCTAAGACATGCCAGATTCCTCATAGAGGGGGATTTTTGGGCAGGCAGAAGCTTTACGATCTTCAGAGCTGACTAAAATAATAATTAATCTCATTGCTGTCAACTAGGAGTAGCTGGAATGTTTTCCAGCTTTTGACTAACATTTTTCTGGAAGTTTGACTGAAGGGGAAGGTGAAAGAGCAGGAACCCCACTTCTGAGGTGATGGAGTGCCTCTAACAATACAACTTATTCAGAAGTTCATAATTAAAATTGCTTTTGAAACCAAACATATTGCAGGTGATGTCTGAACAGGCTGTCAAGCAGTTCTCCTTTGGGTCCTCCACTTAGGAGATGATTCCAACTGGAAATAGTTCCAATTTCATTTCATTTATTACCTTTAACTGCCTTTTTATATTTCAAATGAACACACATTTATGTTTATGGCTGTCCTGCTCGCAGCTGCCCTGCATGACAGAGGGCACAGTAACTTAAACAAGATACTTCTTTGGAAAGGCTATTGGGATTGACCCAGGTATCTGTGAGCCAGCAATGCCACTAAACCTCTGCAAAGCCCCACCAAGTCCCAGCTTTGCACTCAAGGAGTGCAAAGGAGCCTCAGTCCCCAGAGGTCACTGCCACACTGCTGCAGGGGACAGGACATCCAGGGTGAGGGTCACCAGCTGGTCACCCCCCCGTCTGGATTCTGGAGAAAAAGCTCTGCAGTCTCTGGGTCACTGAGCCAGCTCTCCCTCTCCCCCAGCAAAGCAGGGACCCCCATCAACCCCCCTGCTCACTTTGTTGGGCTGGCAGACCCTGCCTGCTCCTGGATTTCTCACTGAATCCAGACACATTCCCAGCTGGAAAACCGAGACCTCTTTCCTTTCACAGATCTTGGACCCACACCTGGTTTTAAATGCCCACAAGCATGTGATCCTCCATCGCACTCCCAGGCCCTTACCATGCACCTTCTTTTAAAGGAAAATCTGCTGCATTTCCACCTCTTGGAAAGAAGCAGCAGGCAGGAGGGGGCATCCCTTCTTATAAAATAAACAGCTCTACAGAGAGGGCAGCAGACAGGAAAAAATTGGCTGCAGGTGAATCAGGCTTAAAAAATAGAATTTATTCAAAGACTCTTCAAAGAAGGGAGCAGCACGTGCTGCTGCTCCCTCTCCTCAACGCAGTGATTGATTCCAATGTGCCGAGAAAATGGGTTTCACGGCTAACAGCCATTGTTTCCAATCAATTACTGGCTGGTGCAGAGAAGAGCAGATGCTCTTCAGTCATTCTTCACACTTTGAATCACCTACAGGACACAGCAGCAGGTTGTGAGACAAAAAGCCATGTTGAGAGGCAATTCAAATGAAGATGCAACCCTTGAAAGTGAAACAAAGAGCTTCCTTGCCTCTCCACACATAACAAGCTTCCAAGCAGAGCCTGACTGGCTCATTTGATTTGTTCCTGCTACCAGAGCAGCTCAGTTGTTGAAATCCCAACAGCAATTAGAGAACCTGAAAAGGGGCCATTCTTTTCTTCTTTAAAAACTCTCAGCAAGTTGCAGCAGGCAGGACAACAACCTGGACAGCTGAGGTGTCAGATGAGCCAATATGCTTCAGCAGCACCCAAGAGTACTTATTTTCCTGCCTTTTTTCCTCCCCCCTGCCTTTTTTGCTTCCACCACACACACACATAGCTGCTGTGGGGTCTTTCATACTCCTTCTTTACTTCCACCTACCAGGACGCTTCATGCTGGAGAGCTTTGCTCAGCCACGGCAGCTGAAAGACGCTCCCCGAGTCAAAAAGATGTTTCCTGGAGTAGCTTCCATGCTTTATTCACCTTGACAGACACTCTCCCTGCCTGTGGCTGCTGTGACGTGGAGTGTCTGGGCTGCATTTCCCTTCCAGACCCTGCCTGAGCACACACACAACCTCGGCATCAAACCCATGGTGTGGCTGAAGGAGAGGGGAAGTAGAGTTCCCACTTCAGAAATGTGCTGGATGTAGAGGTGCAGTGCCTACTCCTTTGGGTTTGAACTACAGGCTCAAACACTCCGAATTCATTCTTTCAGGGGCAGAGAAACCACTCGTGGAACTGGGGCTAACTTGGAATTGCTCTACCACTGGAAAAACAGCGAGCACGGGAACGCTCCCGTACACGTAAGAGTGAATTACAGAGGGATTTCCATGACCACGGCCAGCTGAGTCCATGCTTGGAGCCATTAATCTCCATTTCAGATGTCAGAGGAACCCTTAGGAGGGGGGAGAATCCCTTGGCACACAGCAGGACCCCTGTGCTACGGTGGAGAAATGAGAGGATATCGTGACATTTAGCAGGTGCCAAAGCAACCTGTGCTTTCATTCGCCTTACTCCTGCCAAGGCAGCAAATATAACAAATCTTCTCCCAGAAAGGTAGCTCTTAACAGGCTGATCCTGACAGCAGTTCCATCTCTAGACCTTCCTGATAAATTTGAGCCTTTCTTCCACACATCACCTGCTTAAATATAGGTCAGACCAGCAGAGAATGAAATTAATCTTGTTCAAAGACAATTCTGATGGTCACCGATAGAAAACCATCTTGCCACAACTTGATCCAGAACACATCCAGAGTATTTTTGAGTGGCACAACAGAGCTTGCTGTAAACTGTCAGTGAGCATCATACAGGCTGGACCTGGCCAAGAGTGAAAAACAGAAATCTGAATAAAAAACTATTCTCCACGAATTTATGGGCTGCAGGGATAACATAGTGACCACATTTTAATTGCCAAGCTTGGCTTTGTTCAGGAGCTTCACCCGCTGGATCTGATCTACTGGATGTCTTCAGCTGCATGTGGAGTATGGAGGAAGCAGATCGAGTCTGAACAATTCCCAAACAGGCTGTCTTTCTTAAAGACTCATTGTCATCCAGTCCCTCTCACCCTCAGCCAGGAGAGCCTTCCTGATGTAAAACTATGCTTGAATTCTTCTGTAATCCCATGTGGCACTTCCTAAGAGACACTGCCCTTGTTTTTCCTAGAGAAACTCCTCTTTCTTCTAATATCTGTAAAGGATCCACCCCCAGTCCTGCGATGCTGCAACCTGTCGAGCTCATTCACACAAGCCAAGCTGAAATACATATTAAAAAATATCTTCCCAGGATGTCTCTGGCTAAAAATTGACTATGGGACTGGATGCTCCAACAGACATGGGGATCATCCTTAAGTAAGAGGAGAAAGATCAGGGGGCAAATGCCCATGGTTAGAATCACAGCAGCTTAAGCAGACTTGGCTGGTCAGAAGCAAGAACAAAATGTAATTCATGGATGTGAACCCAAGGAGTTTGAGAGTCCAGCTTTCCTTTCTGATGTGTCTCACACTGGACCGTGACACAGTGACTGCAATCATTTAGTGTGGGAGAAGGACAATCTTGCCTAAAGCCTTGTGGCTGGAGCTAAGGGTTTTCATTTCATCTGAGCAGTAAGTGCCAGCCCCTTTGGAAAACACTTTTCCCAGGGCCAGGTGATGGGGCACACCTGAAGATGCTGAATCTGTCTCCTTAAATGTGCACACTCTGTGTAATCTCCCTGAGGAGACTGAGAAGGCCCTACAACATCTCCCCATGGCCAAAGGAGCATCTGATCCCTCCAGAGAACATCTGCTCCTCCATTTCTGACTGCTTTTGCTGTTCCCCTGCATAAGCATCAGCATGTGTTTTCCAACTGGCAGCAGTGCCCCAGTGAGCTGCAGCCTGGCCACAAGATCAACAGGTGATGCCAGTGAAGAACATCCAAGCCCAGAGCTGAGCTGCAGCCCTGGGACTTGGCAAAAGGCAGCAACCATGGCTGTGACAATCTTGATTTCCCCAGAAATCCCTTGGGAATGAATTTACATATTTTTATTTTCTCTCTAAAGGTCACACAGCTATATCTGAGGCTTTGTCAGCTGTTGTCACTTGATTTAATCAAAGCCAATACTATAAATTGGTTTTCCATTGATAAAGAAACATTCAAAACCAAAGAGCTTGACTGGTCTGCTGTGGGAGGCCTTAGTACCAGGCAGGTGCTGTTCAAACTTCTGCATTTCTGACCTCAGATTTCCATTTGAGAAATGGAAACTTCAAACTTCAGTTTATCTGGAAAGTACTGTGTTCCTCATCCCTTACATATCCTCTTCCCTATCATGCTCCTATCTGTGGAGCTTTCAGTGTGAATATACAATCCCAACTCTGCTGTGGAGTATCTGGGTGATCCCAAGGAGCAGCTATCCAAGATCTGGAGATCTGCAGGTATTTAGATACTGGAGAATCTGCAAACCAGTCTGAAAACCAGAAAAGCCAAATTGACTGGCTGTCCCCACTGACTGGTGGAAGTTTCCACACTGCATTTAGTATGTTCAGCTTTCTCATTGTTCCTTTTTAACACAAATCCACATCCAAGCCTCGATCCCTTCCAGCTCGATTTCCTTTCCTTTTCAGGTACATTAAAAGCTCTGTGATTTTGTTCATAGAACTATTATATTCCAAGTGTCAGTACTTTAAACCCATTTCACTGACCAAATTTTTGGCCAATTTTGACTGAGGCAGAGCTCTCAAATGCTGGTATTTTGGCTGAGGAGGGCTGAGCTCCCATTGCCCCATGAGGCTCCAGTCTATGGGCAGCCAGGAGCACCAAACCAGTAGAACTGGTAGGTTCTGAGTGTGGGAGGGTGCTGTGTCCCACGGAGTGGGTGAGAAATGTGATGTTCCTGGAATGTCCAAACAGAGGGAGGGAGCTCGGGCAGGTACTGGGGCAGGGACCTGCAGGGGCACAAGTCCGTAGGAATCCAGCTTCACTGGTTCTGCTGCACAGGGAGCCAGCTTCTCATAAACATAATCTGACCTTCCCTTCAGAGGCAGGAGTCCCTCTCACCTCAGAAGTTTTCTTTTGTAAGAAAGATGAAGAGGGACCTTGGACAAGGGACAGGACACAGGGTTAGACGGGATATTGGAAAGAATGTGAGGGTGGTGAGGCTCTGGCACAGGTTTCCCAGAGAAGCTGCGGCTGCCTCGTGCCTGGAAATGTTCAAGGCCAGGTTGGATGGGGCTTGGAGCACCCTGGGATAGTGGAAGGTGTCCCTGCCTGTGGCAAGGAGGGTGGGATTAAATCTTTGAAGGTTCCTTCCAACTCAAACCATGCGGTGATACTATGATGGGAGAAGATTCTCTCAGCCCTGACCCTTACCCTGTGCCAACCCTGGGATGGCTGGACAGCCAAGGAGTCGCCAGGGCAGGGCCCTGCCCATCACTCACCAGCTGAATGGCAATCATCAACACTGTCTTCAGAGTGAACGTCCTGTCACAGAGGTCAAACAGATCTTCCAAGCTTGGACCAAGCAGCTCCAGGACCATGGCATTGTACTTTCCACAAGGTCCGAAATAATACACCTGGGGGAGCCCTTCAGCTGGAAAAATAGGAAAAGAACTGGAATCAGTCAATGGGACGAAGTTAATTCCCCTCCCCCTGCATGCACACCTTTTGTTAGGCACAGTTTTATTGTCGCTCCTGGAGTATTCTCTCCGATGCTGCCCAGCAAGGAAATAAGTTCCAGCACAAACTGTGACTGAACCAAAGGCAAACCAGTGCAGGCTCTGCTCAGCTACACCCTTGGGCAGACAAATGCATTTCAGAGCAATTAACAAGACCACCTGAAAGCACTGAGCTTTGGCAGCTTAAAGGCTTGGATTTAGGGGACAAGACACAGAGTTCCCTGTGTTCCACTGAACACCAGGCAGAGAACAGCCCCAGATGTGGGCTGGCACTTGTTGGAGCCATCAGGAAGATGACAGTCCTTGGACAAAATGAAGCATGGTCAAAAAAGGGCTGCTTTGTCACCAAACATGACACCTAGTCCTTGTTTTTCAGCACAACCTTACACAAAGTTTACACTCGGTAAAAAGGAAAAAAAAACTTTTCCTTTAAAATAGGGAAAAGTTTTAAATTTTGACCAATCACCACACAAAAATAGATGATCATGGTCATTAGCATATGTGCACTCACACAGCTATCAACATCGGAGCCAGAGCTCATCTTCCCACCCAACAGACTGCTCTGTGGGAGTACAGTGTTGATACTCAGCTGGCAGGGGAGTTTTGGGTGGATCAGCTTTCTGAAAGGCATCAGAAGGAAAGGGAAAAAGACAGCCTTGATGTTGGAAGACTCAAAGAACTGCACAGCACTCCTGGAATTACCTTTGGGTCAAAAAGGAAACCACAGCAGCCCATACAGGAGGAATTTAGTGCAGCTCCAACTGCTCATTTTGCTAATCAGCACCTGCACCAGCACTTGGTGTCCCAGTGTCAGTGCTGGGCTGGGTAACATGTTTAAATATCTATGTAATTCCAGTCTACACCTCATAAGCAACTCCAAAACACAACAGAAAGGTTTTGTTTTGAAATATAGGGCTTTGTCTTATATCAAAACAAAATATTTGCTTGAATGCCCAAAGATACAGAGTCCTGCTATTTCAGTGTAAAAGCTGAGCACGGGGAGCACTGCTTTGTGTGCAGTCTTTTATCCCAGAGATCCATAAATTATAGTGCATGGGACCTGAAAGCACTGTGATTATTCATTTTATGGCATGTTTTAAAGAAGTGCAGGCACACACGTGGATTTGCATTGGATCAATGTTAGATATAGCAAAATACTCAACTAATTAGGTGCACAGTTTGGTGTGGGCTCTGTGAGCTTCTCAGGCAGTGAAACATTTCAGGCTAGAGTGCACCAGCAACACAACAAGTGTGTGTCCTACTCCAGATTTAGGGAAAGCCCATTAATCCACCCTAACTGGGATCTCTGCAACCTGCCAGCAACGTAACAAATCCAGCATTGAGATTACTAAAGCTTAAATATCACAGAACTTGTGCTCCCAAGTACTGCTCCAAAAGAACAAAGTGCAGTTCCACAAAGATTACCTGAGGAAGGTATTAATCTCATTCATTCACATGCTCAGGGAATCTGTCATCAGGATGCATTAACGGGATATTACAGAGTATTGCAGGAATTCCCTGTCTAACCAGTGTTTTGTCCCATGTAAAACTGACCCAACCTGGGAGGTTTGGGAGGCTCCTAACAGAGCTCCATGCTTTAGGAAGCAGTAACAGTCATTAAGTCCTCTAGGAACACAGGATGGTTTGATGCAGAAGCAATTCAGAAAGCCAAACAATAATGGGATATGATCCAGGCAGCTCCAGGACGCTTTCAAATATCCCCAAATCAACACAAATGGCAATTTAATGTCATCAGCTTAGTGCTGAAGGCTGGAATAATTGCAACAGCTCTTGAAGTGACTCATGGTGAGCCACTGGGTTTACAGCAAAGTCTGATGAGGACTTACCTACAAAGTCACCTCTAACACCAAGATCAGCATCTCTATTTTTAGAGAATAATAGAATAATAATAAAGAATAAGAAAGTAACAGAATATTTTAAGCAAAGTTTAAATCTGAGCCCTTTATAGATTCTAGACACAGATAGACAATGAGTACCTCCACCACAATTTCTGTAAGTCTCAAGTAGTGGAACTGAGGAAGGAATTAGGATTAGAACTCTGCTAACTAAGGTATGCAGGAGAATAAAACTGCAGAAAGGCTCTTAAGGAAGGTGAAGGATCCTGTTCCCAGACCAGGGCCAGATGAGAACTTTTACACAGCCTCACTCGGTAAGGAGCAAGCATTGAAAATAAAATGAATTTCCTACTGGGCATAAAAAGCAGCAAGTCCCAAAAAGTGAGAATTTCATGTAGGGAAGGAAGCAACACTACTTAGTGCTCTCTGGGATCCCAATCCCTTCAGCTCTACCTACTCAGAGCTTACAGCCAAGGGCTTGGAGTACCCTCTTCATCTTAAAGCCTCAGGAAGGCTCTGCTTTCTGTGGGAACTCTGACAAGGTGAGGCCTCAGTGAAAAACATAAAAAAATCATCCTAAATATCAGAATGCAGGAGGTATCATTGGCTTCAGGCGTATTTTTAGGGTTTGATTTTTCCCTGAGGGTTTTCCCTGACTGCCAGCTCTGCAGTCAAGGACTTCCCTCTTGCCTTTGCCAGGATAAAGCTGCTGTAACATCTCTCTGGTTTCCAGAGCCAGATGTGTCCTGATGAGCCCTGTGGAGCTCCCAGCCCAAGCCAAGGATCCCCAGATCCACACTAGTTATTGGGAGGGACTTGGTGCAACACATCCTCAGCTCACTCAAAAATTCACCATCTTTTTTGGGAAGAAGAAAGATGAACTTAATGTACACATTAAAGGCTGTTGGCACATAAGACTGGAAGAAACATGTGATACAGGCAGCTCCAGAGCCATTCTGAACAGTAAAAAGGGTCAGCCTAAGAAAATCTGCATAAAATTTGATTTTGTCTCATCTGCCTAATTTATGACGTAGCTTGGGTGTTTCAGTGAAAAGCATCGTGTCCTGGTGCTGAGTCTGTTGTTCCAGTGAACCACAAGAACTCCATAAATATCACCAGCAGATCCGTAAATACTTAAGAAGGATGTTGGCAACTAAAGAGATTGATGGAGGAAAAAGGATTTTTTTGCCTTGGCAGTTGGAGTTGAGGTTTTTAATGGAGAGTAATCGCACTGGGAGAGGACTGGAAAGGTCACACAAAGCCACGGTGTCATGCTATAGGTGAGCAGCTCTGAATTCAGAGACTGTGGGATGAAAAGCCACCAGCAGAGCAGTCTCATACTGAGGCTTCAAAGGTACAAACTCAACACTCAAAGTACAGACCATGATCTGCTTAATGCAATTAATGCATGAAACCACATCAGAACTAGGAATTTCTCCATGGTATCAAACAAGAGCAATACACTAAGGGAAGAAAATACAAGCATGATACGTGCAGGTTCTCCTTTGGAGAAAAACCAGTTTATTACAGCAGAGACTGCTGCAAGCAGAAATCATCTCAATTTCCTTAACGGCTTTGGTCTCGCTGCTGAGTGATTTGGCTCAGCTACATGGAAAAGGCCCACTCCACCCTCACTCTCACAGGAAGTTTATCACCCCAATAAACACAGACTGATTGCTGCACTGGAATCCACAGGCAAATTCTGCTATTTCAGCAGTGATGTCTTGGAAGAAATTCAAGCTGAGCACAGCGAAAACCTAGCAAAGCATTTTGTAGATTAAAGCATCACTGCTGGAATGAGAGCAAATGCAGACATCAAAGCCAAAAACCCAAATCTTTGATTTCCCCACACTCCCGACACTGGCCTTGCTTTCTGGGAATGCTGAACTCTCACTGCTCCTGGGCTGCCACCAAAAGGGACTTTCCCATCCTTCCTCACGCTCTGTGGCTCAGCAGTATGATGGATCAAGCCAAAAAACACTTGGCTTGAGCTCGAACACAAGGATGGCAGCAGTAACAAGGAGCAGGATCCCTTCTCTTCCAGAGGGCTTCATCTGGGCTGGATTAACACCTGGAACAACACTTTTCAGAAACTTCCATCACAAGATCAAGTGTCCTGGATGATTCCAGTAATGTTATCTTGCTGCCGTGTTTTACAGTGTGACTAACAGCCACAAAACTCCTCAGACATCCAACATACTCCAAAAAACCACATTAGTTCAGGCACACACACATTCCAAAGCCATTTCCAGGACTGTTAAGAAATGGCAATGGGAAGAGATGCCAATCTAGGGTTATGCCCAGGGGAAATCAGAGATTGCAGCACCTGCCCTTCATGGAAGGCACAGGAAGCAGAGCCCACTTGCACTGGAAGAGCGCCTGGCCTGAGGCTCTGTGTGAGCATCACGAGAGGCTATGAATAAACCTCATCAACAGCAAGTAAAATACACCCAGGGAGGAACGAGGGAGCAAGTGCAGGAAGCTGCACGTGGCATCTACATCAATGGAAGGACAAGTGCCACATCCCCATACAGCAAATCACCAGGAAACATCCAGAGCTTGTCATCAATACTGGTAGTTTCTGACCCACCCATGGTTTTTGCTCCCATGGGGAGTTGTTTTCCACTGCCCTTTGATGAGGTGCAGCCAAATAGAGATGCTGTCTTCAATTTCAAGAATTAAGGAAGAATTCAGACTGTCTCTTCATGCAGGTTTTGACACTGAGCTCTGTTGCAGGGGGAAGACACTTCTGAAGGACCCCAAATTCCACACCCACAGACAGAGGGAGCGGGGAGCAATCGAAGGCCCAGCAAAGGGCTGATGCTTGATGCAAACCCACACTCTGTGTGGGCAGCAAGAACTCTTTCTCACTGCAAAAGATGCAGACACACACCAGAGGCATCAGTGCACACGAAGTTCTGGGTGGTTTTAAAGAGGCTCTGATGAATGTGCTGTAGATTGTCACAAAATTCTCATTCAGAGCAGAAAGTTTATTTTTACAAAATTTTTTCACAGAACACAAAATTACACGATGAACACCATAAATAGCAACTGTGAGAGGGCTGCATATCTATAGCTAAAATTAAACATGTTCCAAACAAATTAAACAAATTGCTTTAGAGTAGTCAACCCATTTAAGTTGATTACACTAATGAGGATCTACCCTTCTCTTAATTTTCAAATCAGAATAAAATCCTGGCTGAAGGAGAAGATTTGTGATCAACATTGACTGGGCCAAGATCTCAGCTTTTAACCTCTTCAAATGTGTCCCATGTAATTTCTGTGAGCTGGAAGTAAAAAGACTCATCCTGCCCTTCAGATTTTGGACTAGTTTGCTTCAAAAATAGAAAGATGGAAGAAAAGTTGAGATTTGGCTTGTTAGTGGGAATAACCTTGTCCTAAGGGTCTTTCATATATTTGATTGGATGCCTTTCAGAGATATCTTCCTTGCAAGTACAGCTGCAAAAGCTTTATAATGCAGCCCTTCACCTCCAATCTTACCTGTAGGAGCTAAGGGAAGGACAGAGATTTTGGGTGATTGAGAGTTTTTTCTCTTGTTTGAGAAATAGCAGTTGAGATGTGAAGGAAAACAAGCAGAAAATGCAATTTGTGACTCCAGCACCAGCTCACCTGCAGGTGGAAAAAGAGGTGGTGGAAAAGGTCTGCCACAATCTCACCAAGCACTCCTAGGCCTCACAAACCTTCAGCTGGCATAAGATTAAGGAAAGAGCCTAAAAATAGTGTTCTGATCCAACAGGCACACACAGAAAGATCTGTATGGAGAGGTGGGGCTGGAGGAGCTGGAGGACAGCCGGCACTGTGGCAGCTCCGATGGTGATCCAGAGATGACCGCCATGCTATGAGTGCTTCCAGCCTGAAAAGCTCCCAAATCATCTCCTTGCTCTCCTGAGCTCTGATACTGTGGCTTGAGAGGCCACAATTTACCTTCAGTTGTTTCCCACTCACCAGAACAGAGCAGCCAGACCTGTCCAGAGCCCCTTGCACATCTCCTGTCCCTGAACATCCTCCTGCTGGCAGACGGTCGGCTCTGCAGTCAGCTGTTCACAGCGGCTTTGCCCTGCTTCGGCTGGGCAAGAAATCATTGCTCCCAGCAAATGCTGAATGCTCTTGAACCACCTAAAGCAGGAATTTCTTTGCTTTAGCCCACTGGTGGGTGAGGAGGAGGAGGAGAGGCAGAGAAAGGCCCTACTCCTGGCCTTGGATGTGGAAAAGGTGCAGCTCAAACGCTCTCTGAACTAAAGAGGAAGTAACTCAAAGGAGAACATCGGAAGCTGGAAGGGACCTCAAATCTGCCATGGGCAGGGACACCTTCCAGTAGAGCAGGTTGCTTCAAGACCCATCCAACCTGGCCTTGAACATTTCCAGGGATGGCAAAGCCACAGGAAGGTACTGGATCAACACCTTCTCACCTGATGATGGCAGAGAAAGCAGAGCTTTTCATGGGAAGAGATGACACCAGACATGTAATGGTGCAACAGCTGTGTATGAGCTGTGAGGAGCCAGAGCTACTGCTATATCCAAGGAGTTCCATGTGGACTCCAAGCCTCACTCCAGCTTATCTCAGGATGTATTTAATCCCTTCTGTGTTTTGTTTCATTTTAGTAGTGGCTGAGTCTACAAAAAGAGAAGGTACAGGAAAAGGAACAGCAGAAAAACAGACTGTGGAAGGACAGAAGGAAGAACATATTTGTTCTTGCTGCTGGTAAAAATCCAAACAATTTGATTTTTATTTCAGCTGCAGAAAAACAAATCTCAGGATCGCTGTGTTATTAGAATAGGGTGGCATTTCATCTTCCTTGAGTGGTACAAGGTGGTTTTCTGACATCATGGCTTCATTTCATTCAACAACTCTTCGCATCCACAAAGCAAGAAGCACTTGAAGAGGGGGTACCAAGGAGACATTCAGATTTGTATTCATAAAGGTAAAAAAAGACTGGGAGGAGAATCAGCCCTATCTGGAAAGGTCGAATGCAGGAAAACTTCCAAAATCTGGGAAATTTACCCAGAAACACCCATTCACAGGCAGTTTTTTAGCTCTAACAACTACATCAGTCAAGTGAAATTGTTTCAATTCTTGACAAACGTGGAAGAATAACGCACAGCACAATAAATTGCTTTTTTGGAAAGTTTCAAAAGACTGAATTCACATTTCTAGGGCTTAGGGGGAAACTATTACAATTCAAATCTCCATGTTACTGTTGGATTTTATATCCAACACTATGTCTTACTCCAGTGATGATAGAAGCTGGAACACAGGAAAACACCTTAAGAAAAGGATAAAAGCAGTAAATAATTCTAGAAGAGTTATTTTAAACCACCCAAAAAAGTTCTAGCTTAAGTTCTATCCTTATTACCTTTTCCCACACACCTGCAATACAAGGACAAGGATGAAGGAAAACCATTGGAACAGCTGCCCAGGGCAGTGGTGGAGCCACTCAATAACATTCCTGGAGGGATTTAATAGCCACACGGATGTGGCACTTGGGGACAGGGGCTCATGGTGGCCTTGTCACTGCTGGGGTATGGCTGGACTTGATGCTTTGAAAGAGCTTCTTTTCCAACCTGAATCTGTGATTCTGCTCCTTTGCAGCTCACACAGCTGGGTGAGCTCTGCCAGAGCCAATGTGTGTGGCCAATGGGGTTCTGCTGCTAAAGAACACCCACAAAAACACAACCAAATAGAAAGAAAGAAACCAACAGAGAAACAAATTTCCCTCCCCTCCAAAAAATTAAAATCCAAGGAGAAATTGGAAATTGTTGCTGATCAGTTTTCCTTTGCTGTGCAATTCCTCAGCCCTACCTGCTGAGAGGGAGTTAAGTGTTTGGGCCATTTAATTTGAACTAGGTAATGGAGAAGCTGAGATGAAATCATGGGCCCCTTGGTAATTTTCTTTTCTTTTGAGAAGAAGTTCACAGAACCATGCAATATCCTGTGCTGGAAGGGACTTAAAAGGACCAACAAATCCAACTTCTGTCCCTGCACAGGACACCCCAACAATCCCACCCTGTGCCTGAGGGCATTGTCCCAACACTCCCTGAGCTCTGGCATCCTTGGGACCGTGACCATTCCCTGGGGAGCCTGGCCAGTGCCAGCCCCCTCTGAGGGAAGAGCTTCTTCCCAATATCCAACCCAAACCTCCCTAACACAGCTCCAGTTGTTCCCTCAGCTCCAGCTGGTCCTGGTCACAGGGAGCAGAGATCAGAACTGCCCCTCAGGAACATGTTATGCACATGAAGTGATGCATGTTAATGGCATTACAGGTATAATCTTAAGAAAAATCAACAAGAGCACTCAAATTTAACTCCAGAAGCAGTGCCAGGAAAGAGGCTACTTCTGAGCAGATGAAAAATGCCACGAAAGCAGCAAAAACAAATTGCTCTGCTGCCCAGAGAACCATTTTGGTTTGATCCCACCAAGTCCTGGATGGCCCCTGCTCTTCCTCCCCAGCTGCACACCGGGGTGGCACTGCCAGGATGACGATGCAGGGAGGGTCTGACAGCACTGAGCAGTGGCCACAGTTGGTCTCACCAGGACAGCACAGCGACATACCCCCAAACTGGCACACAACAGGCAGGATTTGCCATGGATCCAACAGCATTTTTAACTGGGATGGGAAAGCAGTGGTGAGATCCAGCTGGATAAAGCAGTGGTATTGGACACATACCTTTGGCTGCTCAGGAGGAAGATGATGCTCGGCCTTGCTCAGATTCCCACCAGACTGTGGTGGGATAATCCCGTGCCATTTCCAGCAGCACAGCCCTATGTGTCATCCCAGAGCTGTGCTGGGATCTGCCTGCAAAGCTGGGAGTGCAACTCGGGCCCCCAGTACTCAGACTCATACTGGTCCCACTGGGAGGGTGGATTTTTGCAGGTTTGCCCCTGCAGCAGCATCAAACTAGAAAGGGATGGATAGGAATAAAATGTACATAAACTCTCCACAACAAGCCAAGAGATTGGCATCCATCCCATCACTACGGTAGGATTGGAGGGGAAAAGGGATTTTTCACATGAGTAGGAAAGTGTTACCCACACGGTCCTTCCAGCCTGAGGGAAAACCTCCCACTCCCTCTTATGGCAGGAGATCCTGCTGCCAAACAGAAGTTCAGAGGTGCTAAATCAGTTCCTACTTCCAGATATCATCTCTGTTTCACCTTAAGAGAGCCAAGTAGGAGCAGGTAGGAATGGAATTTCAAAAGGAAAACTGCCACTTTCAGACAGAAAAATTACTACAAAACTTCAGAACTCCAGCCTGACCCATCACAGACTCAGGCAGAGCCTATGGCTTATCTTTTAGCAA
This sequence comes from Parus major, assembly GCF_001522545.3. Classification (NCBI taxonomy): domain Eukaryota; kingdom Metazoa; phylum Chordata; class Aves; order Passeriformes; family Paridae; genus Parus; species Parus major. The sequence continues at coordinate 597,212 of NC_031779.1, read as the reverse complement.
TGAGAGGAAGTTTTTCAATAGCAGGCAGGGCACAGCTCCAAAACACAAATTCCAAACCCATTGGAGAGCCTGTCTGGGAGGTGGGCAGCCCTCCATAACAGGACTTCCCTGGCACAGCTCAGTGTTTCACTTCAGAAATCTGCTGTGTGTATAGGACACCTCTGCTGCATTGGAAGGGATCCCACTAAATCCAGCACCCACCTTCCAAAGGGGAAAAAGCTTTCTTTGGATCAAGGCAGTGCTCAACACCTGACACAGCAGCCCCACTGAAAACTAATTTTATAGCTTTAGATCTCAGTTAGTTTCTAAGTGCAGCATCCCCATGGCTTGAAGAATGCTCATAGAAGGGATGGGAAAGGGGGACAAGCAGAACAGCCAACCAGCTCCAAATCCTTATTAATTATCCTGGCTCTCAGTGCCAAACTGGGTTTTTCATTCAATGTAAATATCAGTTCCAAAGTTTATCTTCAAATATTGTGTATCGTGGGGACTCCCCATCCCTGGAAGGTTTCAAGTCCAGGTTGGACAGGGCCTGGAGCAGCCTGGGACAGTGGAATTGCAGGGAATGGAATGAGATGAGCATTAAGGTCCCAACCAACACAAACCAGTCTGTGGTTCTGTGGTCTTCACTTCCCCACTCTGATGGCTGAGGCACTCCAGTTTCCAAGCACTGGGCTGACAGACAGCAAGATATATTTCTTTGTTTGCTAGAAGGTACCAGAAGCAGCACAGAGACTTTAATGATTAAATGTGTGTCGCTCTCCTCGAGCCCTGCTGGATCCTCAGAGCACATCCCACAACCCACAGCCTGCTCTTAGTGGACATCACTGGCCAGAAGGAGAACCCAGTGAGGCATCTGGGATGTCCTGGATGAGTCCTGCTACAGGTTTATGGCCGTGTCAGGCTTCAAGAAAAGGTGTCTCCAGGAAAGGCATTTTCCAGCTTCCCAGCATCCTGCTGCTCCCCTTCATGTGCTGCCTGGAGCTGCTGGCATTTGATTTGTGATTACTGCCACAAATACCGGAAAACTGTGAGATGCATGAAGACTTTTCTGAATATAACAAGGAAACTGCCTTAATCTCATATTCAAATATTAATGGCCTTGCTTTTAAAAGCATCTGATAACTTCCAATTGACAAAACCTAAATTTAGCCCAAGGAAGTCAAAACTTGTGATGCTGAGATGCTGAAATGTGCACATTCAGGAAGCCCTTCCTAACAAGGGAATGGCCACGTGGAAAAAATAGTGAAACATAATTCTCTGGAGATCAACAGCAAGCCAGTTCTGAAAGCAGCAGCGTCTAACTGAGCACTTTACAGTAATCCACTACATTTCATTCTGCAATTCAAATTGGAAGCCCAGGATCCCTCAAGTTCCAGCTCCTTGGACTGCCTTGACTTTACAGTGAAGCTGCTGACCACCATTCCTTAATATGCAGCTCAGTGTGAGGGTCTCCACTTTTTGCCTTCAGTAGAATACAACAGTGTATCTTCATTGCTGAACATCTCCCACCTATGGCCAAGGGCACACTTCTGTGCAGGATTTGAGAATGGAGACGTTTTTCCTCGCTGGTAGAAGATTAACCCAACATCTTAAAACCTTCAGGTCTATTGCAGGCATCTGAGGTAGGGAATGACTGACATGAGATGTGTCCCAAAGCTGTTCTCCTTGTAAAGAGATGTCAGTTTTGTATCACCTTGCACAGATGAGTCACTTATTAAATACTTATAGTCACTGAACAGTGGCAATCTAAAATATTTCCAGTATTCAAAGGAGGAGGCTGCAGTGCTCATCCGGAGCGTTGTAGTGTGACAGGTATGAACAAGCCCTTCCATACAATGAGCAGGACACAAAACACCTCAGGCTACAGCCACGTGCTGCTCCACACAAGTCCAAACTCACTTTGAGGTGCAGAAGGGCAATCCTTGGCCTTCAAGGTATTCAAGGCCAGGCTGGACAGAGCTCTGAGCAAGCTGGTCTACAGGAAGGTGTCCCTGCCCATACAGCCACAAGATGAGCTTTAAGGTCCTTTCCAATCCAAACCACTCTATGATTTTATGATCATCCCCAGCCAGCAGCTCCATCCCCCCCAAACCAGACCCCTGCTGAGGGGTGACCTGGCTCAGCTCCCGGCCACAGCAATGTTTCCATCCAGGTGGTAAATATGAGTGGGAATTCTGAAGATTAAAGTGACTGTGACCACTATTAATGGGTATGTTCACACTTCTTAATTAAACGAGGGTGGGGACCTCTTGCACTAACCCTCCCTCACATGGCCTCGAGTTACTGCCGCTCCCTTGGGGAAGAGTGTTGCACACAATGACCTCCCTGTAAAATCCTGGTGTTGGCAGCTCCACCAAGGAGGCTTGTTTACATCCATCCTGTAACAAGCTTCACCAAAATGACCCATAATTGCCATGTGAATGACAGCATTGTGCAACTGGCATGGAAAGAATTTCTTCATAAAGCACACCAATACATATAAAGTGTGTGTGGGTAAAGCAAGAACAGCACAGAAAAAGGTGCTCAGTGCAGGCAATCCCGACAGGAGAACTCCATAGGCAGCACGGATAGCAGACAGCTCAGCCACACTGAGGAATATATATGCAAATATTGACTAGACTATGCAAAGGCTTGGTTATTTATACCACCTTCATTTCCCTCAGTCCTACCTCCTGACAAGTAAACAGACTGCTTTGCTCTGGCGAGTTGTGCAACACAGAGAGGTCCTGAAGTAAACACACAGACTCCATACTTCATTAGAGGTGAACTTGTTTACAGAGCAGGAATTAAAACAAAACCACAGAATCCGTCAATATTCTATATGTACTGACATACTCCTCCCTGACTCAGAACATTCTGCTCCTACACTGTGACTCATCCACTGCGTGGGCTGGGGACAGCAGAGATCTCGGTTTCCTGGGATTCTCCAGCGTATCAGACTCCTCCTCTGCTACCCACCACGCCTCTGTGGAGGCTCATGACGTCCAACATCCACTTGTGTTACCTGCCCATGCTGGGAACGACCACTGGCTACAGAGCCATGGCACAGAACTCAGTGCACGTGCCTGAATGAATCACATGTGCCAAGGTGGGACTGTGAAGGGTGGGGGAAGTGTGACTCATCTGCCAGCTGATATAAAAATAAACTACTACTGAATCAAAAATTCATGACTTCTGCATACGATGTGCACAGGCAGAGCTAGCTCTATGTGGAAACTTGAGCATTGGTTTCATGCAGCCAGTGCTCCATTTTGCCTTCCAAAGGTGATGCTTACAGGAAGGGATCACATATGGCCTCAATGGGGAGAGACACCAGAGGTGCCTTGAAATGTGGTAACAAATCCCAGAACGGTTTGGGCTGGAGGAGACCTCCTCCATCTCAATCCATGTCATTTCACCCCCTGCCATGGGCAGGGACTGTCTCAGTTGACACAGATGTGACCTGATGCTCCCAAGTTCACATGGAAATAGCGAATTCTGTTGAGCACAGCTCCTTTTTATAGGGTTTTCAGAAACTCGCAGGGTTGATCCTAATTGGCTGAAATTTGGTTACCATCCAGCTGACTGGCACCAACAGCTGCCTGTGTTCATGCTTGTCTGGAATTGGCTGGTGTCTGTTTACATTTCAAACTCTTGGCTTCTCAGTGCCTTCTTCACAGAGATGTTTCTTTCTTTCCCTTACTGGCACAGGCTGGCTGAGCTATAGCCAGGGCTCCTATGACTGTGAGGCCTCCAGGCCAGCTGCTGGCCCTCACAAGGGACACCTTCCACTAGACCAGCTTGCTCTTAAGCCCCATCCAACTTGGCCTTGCACACTTACAGGGATGGGACAACCTATGCCAGGGCCTCATCACCACCCTCACAGGGAAGAATTCCTTCCCAATATCCCATGTATCCCTGCCATCTGGCAATTGGAAGCCATTCCCCCTTGTCCTGGCACTCCAGGCCCTTGCACCAAATCCTCTCCAGCTCTTCTGGAGCCCCTTTAGGCACTGGCAGGGGCTGTGAGCTCTCCCTGGAGCCTTCTCTCCTCTCTGAGCACTCCCAGCTCTCCCAGCCTGGCTCCAGAGCAGAGGGGCTCCAGCCCCTGAAACATTTCTGTGTGCTCCTCTGCACTTATTCCAGCAGCTCCTGAATAGATTAGATTCTTCTAATCTGGAATCAGCCTCAAAACAAAAAGACCATTCCTGTTATCCGGAAGCAAACTGAGCCCACAGGACAGAGCCAATGGAATCAGTGAGACCCTGAATGCCACCAGCAGGACCCAGATGCTGCAGGACTCCTGCAAGCCATGGGAATAGCAGTTGCTTTTACTCATCCCAAACCAAGCAGGAGGGTCCTGGGGTGCTGCTGGCTGTGCAGGGGGCAGTTCAAGCAAAGCCAAAGCTCTGTCCTGCCGCAGAAGTTGAACCATTCCAGGAGCTAGGAGCTGGGTGTGTTTGACCATGAATAAGTAACTCAATTTATTCTGCATTGTCAAATGACATCAAACGTCAAAAAAGCTCGTATGTCAAATGACATACTTATCCAATACCAGAAACATGTTGGAGAATTGAACTGCTTCTGGCAGCACTTAGAGATGCAAAAAGTCAAGGGAGGTCCTCTTGTCCCCAAAGTATGGAAGCAATGGTTCAAGCAGCTGTATGAAGCATCAGAGCAAGGAGAAGCCCAGGAGCCAAGGAACCAGCCTTGAGGAGGAAGGAACACCTGGTACAGCCTGTCCTCAAGGAGGGTCATAGAGGAAGAGGTAATTTTGGGGAACAACTATCACACTTTGACTGTGCTACACATATTTGTGCTCAGGGAGGTGCTGCCATCAGGGCTGACTGTGCCACCACCAGTAAAGCAAGACCCAGGGGACAGCACAGGCCAGGATGCTGGTGCAAGCTCATGTGGCTTTTAGGACAAAACCCAATCATTAAATGGTTCAGTACAACACTGGCATTAGAGGACTGATGAGAGTTTTGCACTAATTTGCACAGGGATTATTAAAACTACTTCAATTACCTCGGTGAGCAAATGGATCATATCCCAGACTACCTAAAACCTGAGTTACATTTCCTAAAGAAAAGATGTCCTTTCCTGAGACACCCTATGGACTGACCATCAGGTCTCTGACTCCATGCCCACGCTTTCCTGTTTTGTTTTCCTGCTGACATGAAGGTAAAGCGCTCAGACACTATTTTAGGTTATTAAATATTTAATTCCACAGCGAGAAAGAAGCAGCTAACAGATGGTCACTGTGCATCAGGGCCTTGCTTGAGTTCTACGGGGAGAAAAGTTCAAGAAATAATAATGAAAATCCATTTCTATGCACAAATATTCCTCCAGTTAGAGGAAGGGAATTACAGGGGAGCTGTTAGTTTCCCTAAAACAAGGAGGCACTAAAACATCAGACACAGGATCAAATATCCAAAGCAGCACATCAGAGACATCTACTAGCTGGTAACTCCTGATTCAGGACTTCCTCTGAATCCACTGGATCCATCCCTCAAGTATTGAGCTGTTCTGAGAATCACCAGGAAGAGCCACATTCCTACAGTTTAGATCCCTATGACAAACTTCTCCCTGCTTCATCACTTAATCTAGTGTGAAGCATCTTAAGATGTCTGAGACACATGAAATCCAGTCTGCTCCTTCACTAATCCAAGCTGACTAGGGATCCTCATCCGAGCCATGTGGCAGGCAGAGAAACTAGTGCTGCTGGGAGGGAACAGATGCAACTTCAGTGCCTGTCAGAAAGTCTTGGAACATCAAAGCTGATGGAGCACGTGGAGCCACAGAGTCACTGCTAAGGGATGAGGCAGTTATCACATCCTCTGTCCATGTGGAAACATCTCACATGGAAGCTCGTCTCAGGATTCAGCTTCTGAATTACCGGGCTGTTTGCTACTCTGTCCAACTGCACCAAGGAAAATACAAAACTTGACTGAATAGCTTAGGAAAAGGAAAAAAAGACTATTTTCACTAGTTTTTGATGACGTCAAGTGAAGCAGGTAATTGATACCCACATACATCCTTCAGGCATTGGCCAAGTAGGTCGGTTCCTTCCAGCCTAAGTTTTCCTCTGACTATTACCCAAGAGTAACACATTTAAAAATGTTTGTTGTGAACATCGAAGAAGGAAATCACCATTAAAACTTTTCTTATTAGGAAAAAACCCCAATTTTTCTCCCAAAGCTGCAGGTGATGACAATTTTGACCTCTCAGAGCTCACTGGGACCATCTGGCCGCACATGAGGTTGAATGTGGCCGCTGAGCTGCCGAGGGGACGAGGTGGCTCCTGTGGTGCCACAACCAGGCTCCCTCTGCTCTCCCTCCTTCAGCTAGTGGTGGGAGCTGCAGCCAGCCACGTCATTTGGCAGGATTCATTGGCTAATTTATTGAGCAGAATGTCACATGCAACGCTACTGTTGTTCTCTCTGAGTCATGCACACCATGTGTTCGGACACTTCTAGTCTTTGTTTGGCAAGTTTACGACAATTCCAAGTAACCAGACATCCCTACTGGAAGCTCCAGCCTGGCTGACTGAGCAATTACAGAGCAAGGACCATTATGGGGAGCCTGGCACTAGCAACATCATTGAGAACAAACCCCTCTATTTCCCCAACATTGGCATTTATTTCTCTGTTTTTCCAGCCAGACACTCTTGCCCTAATCCCTGGTTCAGGCAGCAAATCGCACCTCCCTACTCCTGGCAGCCCAACCCCACCAAAATTTGTTTTGTTTGGATTCCAGGCTTCATGGTGAATCCAGAACTGTGGTTCACATCCTCCACTCAAGTCTGAGCCTACTTCCAGTTGTTTTAGCAAAACTGCAGCACAAGAGCTTCTAAAGACATCCAACAGCTCATCAGAGCTGGGTGTGTGACACCCATGGGAGCACACAGAGAGAAACACAGTCAGGTTGTTCAGGAGGCTTCTCAACATTCCCTTGACAAATGCTCCAAGACAACAGATTAAACACTAGGAAGCAATTTCTCCCTGTGAGGATGGTGAGGACCTGGCACAGGTTGCCCAGAGCAGATGTGGCTGGCCCATGCCTGGAAGGATCCAAGGCCAGGCTGGATGGGGCTTGGAGCAACCTGGGCTAGTGGGAGGTGTCCCAGCCCACGGCAGGGGGTGAAGTGAGATAGGCTTCAAGGCCCCTTCCAACCCAACCCATTCCACAACTCTATGAATGCTCTGAGTGAGCAAGTACTACAGGATGGAAAGCTTAAATTCTTTAGGAACAGGGGAAAACCTAAAAATATTTAATCTGACCAAAAAAAAGCCATTCCTTTTAATTGAAGAAAGCCAAGTGGTGTAGAAAAAAGCAGACTGGGATTCATTAATGTATCACAAGACATGTGGGCTGTGGTGTCCCAGAAATCACAAGTGCTAACAGAACTCAGCAGGAAGTTCAACTTAGTATTTTGGTAATATATTATTACCAAAGTACTTCTTGATGTCCATCAGACATCCTCTGCAAGTGGAAGCTGGGTCCATTCAGGAAAAACAGGAAAAATAAAATCAGAAGTATAGAAGAACTACAATAACGTAAGAAACTTGTCAAAACCCAAAGTCAATACATGATCAAGGCACAGAAGGAGCAGAGAAGGTTGTTGCTTCACAGAGACTTCACCTTGAGCAGTCGAACACCCTGCATAAGGCTGAGGAAATCCTTGGCATGGGAAACAGCACATGCTAAAAGGCTCCTCAGGCTTAAAAAACAACCATAAATTCAGGGAAAAACCCAAACACTGTTAGACACAACTCAAACTCTGCATCAGGGAAATCAGAGACTGCCAGAAAACAATGTATAAAACATTCCACCTTTGGCTGATCCTGCTCTATTTTTCTCCTATTTGCTGTAGACTATGGTTGCATAGAGGAGCCATGAGGCTTGTGGACACTCTTATAATTTAACAAGAAAAATGAAAACAGTTTACTAGGTTTAATGACTTTAGATCACCTACCAAAGAGGTGTTGTTCTATATACAAGTAACTTTCCATCCTTTGACAATTCCCATGTTTTACAAACACTTACAGGGGTATTTCCATACCAGTGAATCCTCATGAACTCGAGGTTTGAGGTCCACACAATTATCCAATATCATCATTATGATCCCATTCTCACCAAATCGCTTCCAAAATTCGTGTGAGGCTAAAAGGAATTGGCCTAGATCCCTAAGTTCAAGTCAGAGTTCCACAACAAATACTATGGTGGTGTTTGATTTAATAAAGAAATCCCTTTATTAAAGAAATCTAATAAAAGTTTTGATTAGCTTAGGGTAGGGTTTACTCACCCGCACTTCCAAGTTGTTTATAAAATCTGTATTCTAAGTGAAGCTGTGGTGCCCGGGATTTAATTGGTTCCTAGAACAGAAATAAATAAACTGTTTAAAATCAGTTTGACCAAAAGAAGTTCTCTCCTATACTTGAAGATTTGTGCATAATTAAAACACCCCAGATTGAACTCCTAACAACAGACTTCACCATTACATGTCATTTAAATGAGAAAAGAACAAAAAGCAGTAAGATTTGCTCTCTGGAGGGGAAATAACCTCCTCATTTAAATACAAAGCTCACTCATTGCAGCGAAATTCAAGAATCATTCCACAAAGCTCCTTGAAGACCCTTGAAGAACAACCCTGGACATTGGTAGAGGGAAGCCAAGGTTGCAAAAGCTCAAGTCCCAGGTCACTCTGTGGGCACTGTGATTGCCCACAGCGCTTTTGCTGGTCTGTATTTTTGAAAAATGTTGAGTCATACAAGTGTGTTTTAGATCAGACCACAGTCGCTCACAGCAAACACCACAGTGCAGCCAGACAACTGGGAAAAAGGAAGAAGTGTCCCCCTTCTTGTGTCAGTCAAATATCTTGAAACACTCAATAATACTCTATTTTTATCCACAAAATACAAAAAAATAAAATGGGTAAGTCTGCAATGCACCCAAACCATCCCATTTATCAGCTGTTACTCATCCGCGCTTCACATACAAGACTTAATGCCTATGATCCATCAGGGCATTAACTTGCAAGATTACAGAGGTTCTAAAAATATAAAGTTAATATGGAGAGGATTAAGAGACTGGAGTAATTACATTTGCAATAAAAGTGTGCACTTGGGATAGGCGTGGATGTGGGTTCACCAACTGCCCAGGCAGCCTGGAGACAGGAGTTAATACTGGTCTCAATTTTTATTGACCTATAGTCTTGCACTGTAAGACTGATGTCCACACTGGGTGTGAACTCCACAGTCAAGACTTCTTTCTAAGTGTGGAGAAGGAATTCTGTACAGGAATTCAGGCAATTTGACTTGCAGCCAAGTTGTTCCTCATCAGTTCAGGTCATCCCATCCATTTCCCAGCAACGGGAATGAATGCTCCTGGTTACTTCTCAACTTAATCACAGAATTATTCAGGTAGGAAAAGGCTTCCAAGGTCACCAAATTCCTGATGTTTTAAAGCTCCAGAAGACAAATATGATTAAATACTCAGCAAACAATGTAAAAAAATATTCTGGAGGAAAAACTGAACCTGCACTGAAGGCAAATACAAAGCAACACACAAACAAGTTTCTTATGTAAGTCACATTTAAATTAAGATAATTGTTGCTGGTGGCTTGAGGGAGAGTCTACAGGCACCTGCAGAGCACAGGGATTCAGGGCAACAGGAACTCAGTGTGTTCAGGGAGTAGTTTATTTATCCAAACATGTCAAGGGGAAGGATTGATGTAGCAGGACATGATGCTGACAAAATCGGGGGAGGCAGCCCTGAGCCACTTCTGCATCAGGAGCTGCTGGAGCCAGAGCTCTGGACACTTGCCAGAGTCATGGCAGCTTCTGAGAAGATCATACCAGCACAGATGGTTGTCCTGTAGGCCAAGGGCTTAGGGATGATGGCAGATTTTATGTTTGTAGTAAAAATAACTGAATTGCCACAGCCTAATGGAGAAAATCCACAGCTCAAACCAACAGCGTCATCACTGCTGCGAGGGGATGAGCTGGTACTTGTGCTCTACTGCAGCTGGATGGCACCAGGCTGGCTTCTCCCAGGGAAGAAATTCCTACTGTGGACAGTGCAGCTTTGAAAACCCCCAGAAGAATAAACCAGATGCCCCCTACCAAGTAAGTCAGCTGAAGAGCAGGACCAGGAGCTACACAATGACACCACACAAATCAACACTGCCAGCAGTTTTCCAAGGTATAGCCTCAGTCCCAAAAAGAAACCACGAGGCATTAGCATGGAATTTTTCAGCACTTTCTGATAGGCTCTTGGTACCCATCACACAATTCCTTCATTTCCCAGCTCTGTGATAGGAGGCAGGAATAGCTGAGACAGCAGGGCTGCAGTGGTGGAAGGCGATCTCACAGCTTGAAGGACTTGAAGCAGTGCTTTGACTCAGTCCAACAATGAAGATAAAAGAAAATGTTGCCTGTAAGTAAATCTTACAGCTACTCCACCACTAATCCACAAATTATTTGAAGGATAAAGAAAATAGCAGTTAAGCCTGCATGTAAGAGAAGTGTATTTGCTGCTGAGGAGGCTGAGTCATTCTTTCTCCTGTAGAATTTTGTCTAAGATTAGACCCCCATTTCTCCTACTGTTTCCTCCTTAAACTTCTCCAGAACAGAGCACATACAGGACACCTGGATGGCCACTGGATGGCAATTCCAGCCCCTTCACACAAGGAGAACCTGAGATTTTAAAGCCTGGATCACAAGAGAGCAAATGAAACTGGAGAGTGTTGCAGAGTAACTGCTTGAACAGTTATTTGGGGAAAAAAAAATAGTAAGAAAAATGAAGAAAGAATGTGACCAGAAAAACAGGTCGGACTGAGGGAGCCATGAGGAAATGCCATTGAGTCCTGCCATATAGAAAAACTTCAGGTTACTGAGAGATGTCACTGCAGCCACTTTTTTGGGAGAAAAAAGCACCCTTTGGACTAGTACAGCTGTGTTTTACCTTATAGTTTCCAATGCAACAACTTTGTGGTATTATCTTTGGAAGCAAATTAGAAGCATTATTGCCTCAAGAAAACACTTGTCTGTGTATACAGCACATTTTCTATGGCCTAAAAGCAACAACTCTTTCTGATGTGCATCCATATCAAGGGTATCTCCTATGGAGCCAGGCTGGGAGAGCTGGGGGTGCTTACCTGGAGAGGAGAAGGCTCCAGGGAAACCTCAGAGCCCCTGCCAGGGCCTGAAGGGGCTCCAGGAGAGCTGGGGAGGGACTGGGGACAAGGGTCTGGAGTGCCACAACAAGGGGGAATGGTTTCCCACTGCCAGAAGACAGAGTTAGATGGGATGTTGAGAAGAAATCCTTCTCTGTGAGGGTGGTGAGAACCCTGGCACAGGTTGTCCAGAGCAGCTGTGGCAGCCCCATCCCTGCAAGTGTCCAAGGCCAGGTTGGATGGGGCTTGCAGCAACCTGGGACAGTGGGAGGTGCCCTTGGTGTTGCTACAAGGAAACCCAAACTTGTCTGGTATACTAGGCTTCTGAATTCCTCCAAAGGCATTTATTTATTTATTTATTTATTTACCTTAGAGAACATCTTCTGACACTTATGTGAAAAGAAGTCCCTCCTGCAAAGCTGTAATTATTTTTCATCTACTACACATCATAAGGGGAATGCCAGAGATACGGAATCTGAGGCACTCGAACATGATCACAATTAATGCACCATGTCTGCCCTGATTTTCTGTCACCAAAGTGATTCTTGTAATTTTTCCAGATAGCATCAACTGGGCAAACTGGGGGGTTTGCTGTAGTATCAAATCAGCACCACAACTTTAACTTCAGATTTTAGGGTTTGGATTATGTTTAAAGAGTGTTTGCATGAGAACTCAGCACATCAGGTGAAGACATCGAATCTGAAACCCCAAGGGACTGATGAAAGTCTGAGTTTACAGACAGGAAAAGTTAAGGACTAAACACAAACTACTAGGCTGTGAGTTTATAAATGCTTAAGAGCTACAAGTTAGGGAGTTCCCCATCCCCCAGATTCCACAGATGATGAGACTGTATCTTCTCTGCAACACAAGGCAGACAGAGGAAAGACTGACCTTCACCAAATGGGATCTTGTTTTACATGTTGCATCTGCAGTCTCTCAGTATCACCAGACCAAACTGTGCCCTGCTCCCCCAGGGAATTTTAATCAAAGGAACACCCTTCTTCCTGCCTCCAAAAGCAGGGATCAGCAGGCTGCACAGTGCCATGCTCCTAACCACACATCCTGACAACTGGAGAATTCCTGGAGTCTCTAAGGGAAAGGCCTGAGCCACAGAGTGGCAGGAGGTGACAAGGGCACTACCAACCAGTGCCCTTCACTGGCACCTGGGCAGAGGAACATCTGCTCTAAGGCAGCTACAGATCCATTAGGTACCAAAAACCTCCAGCAGGTTGAAGGCTGTTTTTTTTTTCCCTGCTTTTAGTGCTTTTAAGACTTACCTTAGTTTTAACAAATCATTCCCAGCTGAGGGGAGCACTGAGAGCAGCACTGAGCCCAGATTGAAAAACTTGCTTTTAGTCTGAATTTTTAACATGAAGCACAAATCATTTAAAGACACCTGAAGGTACTACTTACCAGTTTGATCGCTACATATTCATTGGTGTAGAGATTTTTACCTGGAAAGGGAGAAGAAAAAAACCCTTTTAGTTCCACATTCAATATTTGCAGCTCAAGGCACAATGAGAAACAGTGACACTGATGCCAAAGGGCTGTTTTCACAATTCCTCCTGAAGTTCCTGCCTTTAACAAAGCGTAAGCCTGGAAATAATCAAAATAATGAACAGTTTGCAGCAGTTTAGCAGGGCAGGCAAATAACACCTTCTACTCAGCACAAGGTAAATGTATTTTATGGCAGCACTTTTGCTCCATGCATGTGTTAAAGGAGGTATCTCAGACACACCAGGCATCATTATCCAGGATGCCAAGAAAGTCTGGGGAAAAATAACTGAAGAGTCAGAGTGTCATTGCTTTCGGAAATGTCTTGGATCTGCTGGACAGTGAATAACTTCATCCTGGGATCTACAGGGAGAGGTTGATCATGCTCTGGGAAGCACGAAGGGCAGGAGTGTGAGATGAACACAACTAGTTGAGCTCAAATCCAGCTCCCAGTGCAAAGAACCAGAGCTGGGAACCATGTGTGCTACAGCTGGAGGGGAATTTTCCTCCAGGAGCCTGTCTGGTGTTTGAAGCAAGCCCTGGGCCTCCTCAGTGATCTGAGGCAATGATGCACAGCTCCATGTCAGGAACATCTCCCCCTGTGTTCTGACATTGCCAGTTATCATATCACTCAATGTCCTCTGCTCCCTCTGCCACGGATTTTGAGCAATCACTCCCCCTCCATCTCCACCTGGCTCATGCCCAACAGCAAACTCTTCTGGAAGGGATACCACAGGGAAAGATGCTTGGGCAGTCCCTGGACCCCCTCTGTCCCCCCATCCTGACCTCCTCTAGTCCCACTGTCCAAAGGAAGCCCCCACCACAAAGGCTCCCTGTGGATTTATTCAGGAAAACATTGACCTTTGTCATCAATGTCACAGCACAAGTCATGTTGTTCTTCACTCAGTTTTACTGAGCAAGTCCAAAATTCAGGAGCAATCCAGGATGGAAGTTATCAGGGCTTATTTGTAGCATCAGCTTTGCTCAGCTCTCTTACTCATTTATTTTCCAATTCCTGTAATGGATATTGATGCTTGGATAGCCCAGCTCCTGAGAAAGCCCAGGACAGGGAATGACATCATTCAGAGCAGGCAGGAGCTGGAACAGCTCTTCCATATCCATGTGGCAGCATTAAAAACATGCCATGTCCTCCTCAGCACAGGATACAACAGCACAGGGAGACTCAATAAAATTAAAGACATTATGAACATGGGAGAAGACACAAAGTCATCTTTAAATCTTGAAATACCAGGGGAAATTTAGTTTACTATATACCAGCTTCATGTTTTCTGCATTTAACTTCTTTTGATGCTTTCCCTGCTGTATCACTCAGGGTACTTCTGGCCTCTAAATCTGGGGGTTCCCACCAAGCAGATTGTTTTAACATCCCTCAGGAATAGAAGACATCATAGCTCCAACCTGTTCAGGTACCTTTAACACAGGACAGGGATTTAAATGTGAGGTTAAATGTCCTCAGAGGGGGTGTTTCCTGCCAGCAGAGCTGAAAGCTGAGCCCCAGCTTTAACCCCTGACACACAGTGGGGGGTTTCCATGTATTTCTTTTAATCTTTTAGAAAAAGACATAATATTATGCCCAGACTGGAAACTAAGGGTAAAAAGGAGATTTTGCAGTTTCATCAGGAACCTGCTGACACCAGAAAACATTGAAAGAGCTCACAGGCCAAATCTGTGGAAAAGCAGGTGGCAGATAAACCCCTCCACCCTCTGAGACAGACTGGGGCTCCAGCCAACAGCGGGGGGGAGAAGATGTGAGGACATGAAGGGACAGAAATCTAAATACACCTGGATTATCTGCTCCACATTAGCTACCAGCAAATAAGCCCCATCGTCAGTTCCAGCTCTGTCTTGCTCCCTGAAACTGCCTCTTCCCCTCCTCACAGCAGAATCACAGAATGGTTTGGGTTGGAAGGACCTTAAAGCTCATCTCATTCCAGCCCTGTCATGGGCAGGGACACCTTCCACTACCCCAGGTTGCTCCAAGCCCCGTCCAGTCTGGCCTTGGACAGTTCCAGGGATCCAGGGGCAGCCTGTGCCAGGGCCTCACCCCCTCTCAGCCAACCATTTCTTCCCAATATTCCATTCTGGCAGTGGGAAGCCATTGCCCCTTATCCTGTCCCTCCATCCCTTGTCCCCAGTCCCTCTGCAGCTCTCCTGGAGCCCCTTCAGGCCCTGGCAGGGGCTCTGAGCTCTCCCTGGAGCCTTCTGTTCTCCAGGTGAGCACCCTCAGCTCCCCCAGCCTGGCTCCAGAGCAGGGCTGCTCCTTAGAGCAGCTCCGTGGCCTCCTCTGGGCTTGTTCCAGCAGCTCCACATCCTTCTGATGTTGGGGACCCCAGAGCTGGAGGCAGCTCTGCAGATGGGGTCTCACCTGAGCAGGGCAGAGGGACAGAATCCTCCACTCCCCTGCTGCCCACACAGAGGGATCAGCTCAGGACACGATGGAGATGCTCAGTTTGAGTACAGTGAGGCAGGGAAGCTTCAGCCCAAATTCCTGAGAAAGTCAGATGCTTTGAAGAACAAAATAAACCCCGAAGGAAGGAGGCACGAGAACTCCACTCCCTGTGGATCCCATGACCTCCATCACAGCCTTAGAGATGCACCTCCACCCTGGGAATGATGCCTACAGACCTTCCATCAACACTTGTGCTCTCCCACCAATGCAGGATAATGACATTGGGAAAACTGCTCTTCCAAGCTTGTTCCAAGGCAAGGAAGGACATGGCCAACACCCTCCATGTGTGTGGAGCCACAATCCAGTCTATTATGGTCTGTTTCATGAGGCTGAGGACTAGGCAGACGATACTTCTGGTAATGAAATTCTTCAGTTAAATAACTGGGATTAGCAGCACAGCAGCTTGGGATGTCAGGCCAGCTGCCAAAGGTAAATGAACTAATTCATCCTCCAGTTCATCCCCTTCTGAGCACATGCTGTGGGGAGATTCTGAACATAAATGGGTCCAGCCTCTGAACTTCAAACCCTTCCCAAAGCTGCAGCTCAAGATGCTTGCTTTGCCAGCTGCTCTAGGAAAGTAAATCCCCAAAATCTCTCTGCTGGCTTGCTCCAGACTGAGATCTCTGCCTTGCTTTTGCTGTCACACTGTCCAAGTTGCAATGGTTTACTCTCCCTCCTCCTCCCAGGCAGAACAGGCTGCATGGAAGAGCAAAGGTTTACAGGAGAAGTGCCCTGCCCATGGGAACAAGCCTTGAGCAGTAGCTCCACCTTCACCTCGCACAACCAAAGATCATCTGTACCACAGTGAGGGGATGTAACTGTGCTGGCAAAAGCCTTCAAGTTGAGGCAATGCTTTTGATGGAGCAGTAAGTCCATGCCTCAGTTTTGGGTAGTTCCACTGACAATTATTAACTACATATTCCAAAGGAGAGGTGATGTGTTATTATGTCACCAGCATTCATGTGGGAAACTTCCCCAAGAGGATTTCTCAAGGCCTTGGTAATGAGATGTGGTGATGGATTGGAGACAGCAGAGAAGCCCAAAATGATGCATCTCCAAAGTGATGCATCTACAGAGACCATATCATTGGGTACTTGGGACATGCCTGACTTGCTGTCCCTTCTAGAGCAGGTCTGAAAATAAAAGCTCCTGGTGTAGGTGCTTCCCAGGATCTACTCCTGCCCTGCCCTCCACATCTAACATTACTCCTGTCAAATAACGACTTTTTATTTTGGAATCACAGCCCCAGTATCAGAT
This sequence comes from Parus major, assembly GCF_001522545.3. Lineage (NCBI taxonomy): Eukaryota > Metazoa > Chordata > Aves > Passeriformes > Paridae > Parus > Parus major. The sequence continues at coordinate 580,830 of NC_031779.1, read as the reverse complement.
ACTATTATCACCTTTAAGTATTTATTTTACTGGTTTACTTGTTTTGAAGCAGAGTTCCTGGGAGGCAGCTGTGTGATTCTCACTTTTGGGAACACCTTCCCAGTTCCAATGAAACTGCTCTGACCTACAAAGAAGCAGCTTTTCTGCTGGTTTGGGGCCTGCTGCTCTTCTAACATTTTTCCAGTTTCAAACAGGGTGAAAAACTGTGTTAACTGCCATTTTAAAATGATACCTGAACACACTGTTTTGAAAATTCAAGATAATGTTTTAATTAGAGCAAAAAGATCTAGGCTCCAGTCTACAGCTCTGGGGCCCCCAACAGCAGCAGGACCTGGAGCTGCTGGAGCCAGTCCAGAGGAGGCCATGGAGAGGCTTTGAGGGCTGGAGCCCCTCTGCTCTGGAGCCAGGCTGGGAGGCTCCAGGTGAACAGCTGGAGAGGAGAAGGCTCCAGGGAGAGCTCAGAGCCCCTGCCAGGGCCTGAAGGGGCTCCAGGAGAGCTGGAAAGGGACTGGGGACAAGGGCTGGAGGGACAGGACACAGGGAATGGCTCCCAGGGCCAGAGGGCAAGGTTAGATGGGTATTGAGAAGTTGTTCCCTGTGAGGATGGTGACGCCCTGGCACAGGGTGCCCAGAGCAGCTGTGGCTGCCCCTGGATCCCTGGAAGTGTCCAAGGCCAGGCTGGAGAGGGCTTGGAGCAACCTGGGATAGTGGAAGGTGTCCCTGCCCATGGCATTGGGGTGGACAAAGATGAGTTTGAAGCTAAACCCCTCTGTGATTCTCTGATTAAAAAAAAAGTCTGCTGTAACAAGAACTTAACGCTTATCTTGGAAATCCCTCCAACCTACCAAAACCTCAATAACAGTTTTACATTAGTACTTTTTTAATTGCTTTACTTCAACAAGGGTGCCAAACACCAGGAAAAAAGACTTTTGAAGGGCCCTATTAACCCCTACCATGGCTCATGGTTAAGGACTTTGGGAGAATACAAGGAATACCTCCTGGGTAAGCTCTTGAGTCAGTTTAAGAGGGTGGCCTCTCTGAAGAAGCAGCCACTGCTTTACCCTGTTTCAGTAATTACTCCGGGCCAGATCACAGATTCATTAAGTTTGCAAAAGACGTCCAGGATCACCAAAGCCAACATTTGAAAAAATCCCACCATTCCCACTAAACCACACTGTGCAGTGGCACATCTCCTCCTCTTCTGAACACTTCCAGGAATGATGACCTCAATGCTTCCCTGAGGAGCCTGTTCCAATGCTCAGCCGTTTTTTTCCTAATATCCAGCCTGACCCTCCCCTGGTACAACTTGTGGCCATTTCCCGTGTCCTATCAAACACTAAGGTTTTTTTTTCATCTCCCCATCTCAGCTCCTTGAGGGCTGGAATCCAACTGTCCTGCTCCCACATACTCCAAAAAAGTAATATCCTTGAGTGATGTGTATTTTCAGGAAGAAAGACCAACCCTAAGCAGTGAGCTGGATATATACAGCAAAGAGCTTCCTTAGGTAAGTGCCATCTCCTCACTGAAGGATCAAACAAGAGCAGCTTAAACTGAAAACACAACACCTTGAAAAAGAGAAATTCTTCAGGGAATTGGAAAAAAACTATTTTCCCTTTCTTTATCAGTGCGTGACTTTGTTCTGCCTGTGATATTGGTGCTTAACTGCTCTGAAACCACGTAAAAAATGGGCAAAAAGCAGAGGACACCTCATTCATCTTCACAGGACAAAACTGTTATCAGAGACTTGTGTGCTCAGATTTCAGCTGCTGCTTCTCCTTCCCCCCAGCGATTACCATGGGCTGAGCAAGAGAAATAGCTGCTATTTGAGCAAATAGGAGCTCTTAAAGTGATAGTGACTGGCAAAAAGCAAGAGAAATGAAAAAAAAAAAAAAAAGAGTAATACAGCTTCTGTAGAACCTTACAACAAATTGTTGTTATCAGTACGTGTGGTTCATTGCCTAAATTTTTGTAATACTGTAAACTAGCATTAACAATACATGTATTATAAAAAAAAAATAAACACTCAATTAGCAGGTGTTGCAATTTAAAATTGAATTTCTCTGTAAACGGACTTTTTCAGAAGTGAAATCTCTTCTGTAAGCTCCATGCCATGAAACTGTACACGAGTCACAAACCCAAGACTGCTAAAATTTTGAGAAATGTGAAAAAGAATCATGGAAATAGGAGCTGCCTCCCCACAGTGTGGGCAACAGGGGAGGGGGGATTCTGCCCCTCTGCCCTGCTCAGGAGAGATCCCACTTGCAGAGCTGCCTCAGCCCTGGGTCCAACAGCAGCAGGACGTGGAGCTGCTGGAGCAAGCCCAGAGGAGCCACGGAGCTGCTCTCCTGGAGCCCCTCTGGAGCCAGGCTGGGAGAGCTGGGGATGCTCACCTGGAGAGGAGAAGGCTCCAGGGAGAGCTCAGAGCCCCTGCCAGGGCCTGAAGGGGCTCCAGGAGAGCTGGGGAGGGACTGGGGACAAGGGATGGAGTGCAAGGACAGGAAGGGGCAATGGCTTCCCACTGCCAGAGGGCAGGGTTAGATGGGATAGTGGGAAGAAATTGTTTCGTGTGAGGGAGGTGAGGCCCTGGCACAGGGTGCCCAGAGCAGCTGTGGCTGTCCCTGGATCCCTGGAAGTGTCCAAGGCCAGACTGGATGGGGCTTGGAGCAACCTGGGATAGTGGAAGGTGTCCCTGCCCATGGCAGGAGTGGGATGGGATGAGCTTTAAGGTGGCTTTCATCCTAAACCAGTTTGTGATTCTGTAATTTGGACACCAGCTGAATAAACTCAAGAGCTGTATATCCAGAGGGATCCACTACAGCTGCTAAACCTCAGAGCAGAGCTTGGATTACAAAGCAATTCAACATCTCTCAGGGGATCCTGAGATCCTGATGTTTGCTGTTGGGGGGGCTTTGAGAATCCAATAGAGCAATTCATGTTATGTCACTGTAAGGATACAAATTTATCTTTAGCTGCCAATTACACTCATGTGCAGGAAGGTGGGAGTTTCCACCCTTGCCCTTGGTTTCTCTTCACCTTAGGAGTGTTATCTCTGCTCAGGTGAATCAATAAAACTCTGATGCAATGCTGAAACCAAAATACCCATTCACTGAGACACACCAGACACGAGCTGTTTGATCTTCACACCATGGAACAGCAGCACATATATTGATGCAACAACCCAACCTCAGAGTGGGAAATCACACAGATTCATTTAAGATGACAGATTCTGAGCAGGAATCTACAAAGACACTATCAGTAGTGCTATGACCCTTGAATTATGTGAAGCAACATCAGCTGCTTCCCTAACCTCATTTAAAACACAAGCATTGTTTTTTAGGCTGACTTGAGAGCCCAGTGCACTGCTCTGCATTGGTCTCTTAAGTAGCCCTAAACAAACAATGCATCAGTGGAACCATCTGGTTGGGGCAACCAGCTGCAAGACGTGGTTAGGAAACCAACAGACCATGAACAAACGCTGGGCTGCCGGGCTGGCTGAGGGAGCCAGATGGCAACTCGGCACATCCTGCTCCTCGCCAGCAAGCCCAGCACACAGACAGAGCAGGCAGAGAGTGATGGGGCTGAAATCAGGGCAGTGAGGTTAGGAAAGGACATGGAATTGAGTTTGAGTGCTAGGAAAGAGTCTCACCTATCTCTTTAAATGGGTGTTCTAGCTTATAAACAAAAAATTGACAGCAAGATTTAGCAATTCACAGTTATGATTTTCTTTTTTTTACCTTAGGCAAGATATTCAGTGCTGTGAACAGTCATCATTTGTTGGGATTGTTCAAAATTTGCATCTTTGGCCTCTCCAATGTATTCCCTTTGACTTTATTTAAATCAAAATCATGCTAAGAGTTACATCTTCTGAATCAGAAGCTTTGGATAAGGCAGCTCAACACTTGGGAAACAAGACAGTGCACACGTTTCTCGAGCCAGGATAAGTTTCTATGTATTTATAATCCACTGGTGAAATACTAATTTGCATAATGCAGGCCACTAAAATGCTTGCTTCTTACCTAGTCTGAGTTCTCCAAAGTTCCCACACCCAATCTTCTTGCCCACTCTGAAGTTGGGTCCCACCATAAGAACGCCGGAAGACGCCGATGAGCTCGGCCGAGAACCGTGCCCACTCCTTCCCGGCATCCCTTTCGTTGTCCGCTGCCTTTCATCCTTATCCCTATTAGGATGGTCCATGATCTTAGTGAAATACCTCTGCCAGCAAGCTGGCAGAAAGGAGTTGGGAGTACACACTCTTCTCCTTAGAACAGAAATTTATATCCAAAAGTATCTGCGTTGGAGTTTAAGAGAGTCATGGAAACTCATGGAGTTCTTTTGGCACCAGATCCAGTTTCTTAATGCATCTTGATAATGTACCAAAGGGTCAACTGTGTTCTTGAGAATTCAATAAAGGCAGGTTGCTTTTGGTTTCTTACCTGGGGAAAAGAAGAGATACATGAAATAAAAATCATTATTTTAAAATACCAAGTGAGAAAGATACAACAGGGCCAATGTCCAGAACTTTCCCGGCCTTGAGGAATTTAACAGCTATATGAAAACTTTATCATTTTCTTACCAACTTTCTGACAAAAAGCCCTGATGTCATGAAGTAAGTGCTGTCCATCCACTGTTCCTACTTATCCCATTCTTGGAAGTGTCTCAGGCCAGGTTGGATGGGGCTCCACCTGTTTAGTGGAAAGTGTCCCTGCCTATGGCTGTGGGTGGATCCAGCTGAGCTTTAAGGGATTTCCTAACCCAAACCAGTCTGTAATTCCATGATTCCACTGGAGTTATCAGGACTGACACCACATGCAGTAACCAAAGCTATTCCAACTACACCAGCACGTCAGGTGGACACTGCAAGGAAACGACATTCCACCTTCACTGCCCCTGTGAAGAGTAGGTTTGGTTTTTCCTCACTTCTTACATTTATCAAGTACTACAGAAAAGCAAGACAAATAAATACAAACAATATACTTTGCCTTTCATTGGCAAAGGGGCGAATGAAAGGTGCCAAGAGAAGAAAATTTTTTAGCACTTAAAATCCTCCTTGCTTTTACCTCTTTATCCTGAATAACCTAAGTCGGAAGGGACCCACAGGAATCACTTTGTCCAACTTCAAATTGACCTCAGATATATTTGCTAATTTAAACTGCTGTCCTACACAGATGACCAAAATGAGGAGCCAAAGCAGCAACACCTCTGTAGAAGGCTTAGCAAGAGTTCCTTCTGTTCATTTTGCCATGAAATCATCCAGGTTGGAAAAGACGCCAAGATGACCAAGTCCAACCATTAACCTGGCACTGGCCCATTTAATGATGATCCTCTGGTCCACCAGATGGTGAAGCTAAGGTACCTCCTCCTTCCAGTTATCCAATAATAAAAGACTAGGATTGTTACACATCCACACAGAACAGAAGCAAGAGCCCTTCTGAGATCTGACTATGCTTTCCCTGGCCTCCAGCTGTGGAACACTTTCTATTTCATTCAACCTAAGGCACCTGGATAGAAGGCAAAAGTCACTCACGCTGGATACACAAAATGCAGGGAACTACCAGTTCTGGAAATTCCAGTTTTTGAGTATTTATAGAATCATAGAATGGTTTGGTTGGAAGGGACCTTAAAGTCCATTTTGTTTCATTTTACCCTTTGTCATGGGCAGGGACACTTTCCACTTGCCCAGGTTCCTCCAAGCCCTGTCCAGCCTGGCCTTGGCCACTTCCAGAGACGGGGCAGCTGCAGCTTCTCTGGGCAATTGGTGCCAGGGCCCCACCACCCTCACAGGGAAGAATTTTCCTCTAATATTCAATCTAAACACATCCTTTCAGCTTAAAGCCCCCTTGTCCTATCACTTCTTGCTCTTGTAACGAGTCCCTCCTCAGCCTTCCTGTACGTCCGTCCCCTTTAGGCACTGGAATTCTCCTTGTCACTTGGGACAGTTGTGGATCCCTGCAGGAAATGTCACACAGGACGTCTGCAGCATATCCAGGAGGTCTGACAATCACTGGGTCACCTGAGAAGCTCCGTATCTCAGCCACACCACCAGTTTGGCCATAGACTGAAGTGACAAGCTCCCAGCACGCTCCTAAGCAATGTGTCAAACACCAGTTGCGATTCAGTACCTCTGGCCTAGACAAAAGAGCTGGAGATGTTCATGTACATGAAATTATTTAGCATTACCAAGCTTTACTCGTCCCTCAAATTAATTCCAGATTTAATACTCAGAAGTGAATACGGATTAGCAGGAAGCATCCGTTACCAGTGAACTGGCTGAACTGGTTCTTCATCACAGACATCCCCACATACTCTGCCATGCTTGGCACAGACACAGCAGAGCTGTGTTTGCCCTTGAAACCAGCCAGCAGGAGCAGTGATGAGGCTCTATCAGATATCAGAAAATCACTTTGACTGGACCCCACCCCAGGCTGTCCCAGGAGGAGAGACTGGCTTCAAAACAAACAACATGAAAAGTTTTACTGCTGAACTCAAACCAAATATGAGAATGACTTCTAGTAGTAGATAGATTTACTCACACAGGTCTTTCCGATAAAAATGTGCAAAAATAAAACTGAAGCATGGGAAGTTTTGGTATGTCTGTCTATTTGGTCTATGTTTTGCTTCCAGTTAAAGCTATCATGTAATACATGATTCCATGTAATACATGATTCCATGTAATACAACATATGGGTCTGGCACTTGAGGACATGGCTCAGTGATGGGCTTGGCAGTGCTGGGAGAATGGCTGGACTCAGTGATCTCAAAGGGCTTTCCTCACCTAAATGATTCTATGATGCTGGAGTGTTCCTAGGGTTGGATCACTAAGAAAGATGAGTAGGACACAGGAATTCCAAGAGTGAAAAATAAGTAACACTTTGGAAAACACACTCAAACCCACCAAAGCTGGAGAAGATTTTTTTTCCCCTGGAGATCAAAGTCATTATTTTAATCAAGACTGAGTAATTTGTGACCTACAACCTCCAAAACGGAAACACAAAGAAATCTCCAGCAAGAGCACAAACCCTGCCCAGTTTATACCTTGCTCAGCACATCTCAGATGGGACAGCAACCCCATTATCCTCAGGCAAATTAAGCACAAGTCCCACCACACATTTTCTGGCTCACAAAGTAAGATGTTAATGGTTATGAGCTCCTATGCCTCCGTCCTTCCCCCGCTCCCCATCTGGATCAGGTCTCCCAGGGGAGAAGGATGGAAAGGTCATGCCTGACAGTCTGCAAACACTAAACATCCTCTCTCAGCTGAAAGCCTCCTGCAAACAGGAATTCAGAGCAGCAGTAGCGCTCTGAGAAGCTCTTTATCACAGCCAAGCTGAGGAGCAGAGCCTAGCTGCCAGCATACTAGCTCTCACAAAGATCTTACACCATCCTTACCACCTATTTAAACATAAGTAGTAAATATGGCATCAAATATGGCCTTCGAGGACCTGCAGAGCACTTGGCTTTGGAGGGGAAGCAGCAGAAGAATGAAGACCAGACTGTCAGTCACATTAATATTTAAAGGCTGCTCAGAACACTGGGATGACTTCCTGCCATGATTCAAACTTTTTAATAATGATTCCTTCCTACCTTTCCACCCACTCAGCAAGATTGCTCCTCAAAGTTACTTCCATTTGAACGGAGCCGCATGGAGATATTCCCCTAACGGTGAATCAGCTCAATTCCAGGATTGATTTCACTACAATACAGCTGGAGACACAGGAACAGTTATTTAATGAAAGACACAGGCTTGAAAGGAAATTACTTGCAGCACAGTTAGCTAAGCAAAAAAACAACAGCACTGTATCCTACACACTTCCAAACACTTACCCCCAAATCTGTGTCACAACCTCTCCTCCACTGATAAACCCGCAGCACTAGAGCTAGAAACCAGCTTCTAGGTGGTGTGAAATCGTGGAACAGTTCAGGTTGGAAAGGACCTTAAAGCTCATCTTGTTCCACCCCCTGCCATGGGCAGACACACCTTCCACTAGACCAGGTTGCTCCAAGCCTGGTCCAGCCTGGACTGGAACAATTCCAGGCAGCACTGGAGGGCAGCTGCTGTTTGTGTTAATACCCACAATACAGTGTAAAGGAGTGTTTAATAAATGGCACAGAGACACCGCTCACAGCCACACAATTTTTCAGGGGAGCCCTTCAGATGTAGGAGAGGACATTGCTAATGAGGGGTTGGTGTAAAGAAGCCAAAGCGATCCTTGGTCCCCCTTTTCAAAGGAAAAGCTCACTTCCCTTGAACTCAAAACGTCTTTGACCTTCTTGAGTTACTCTGGACACCTTTCCATGATAGGAATAAGTTTTGTCAAAGTCTTGGCTTGTAGTACAATTTCAGACATCTGTCCAAATTGAAATAGTCAACGAATAGCCCCTTCTTCAAATCGAAGCAAGCAGGCCTGGTCCAGGGCTGTGTGTGGTTTTGATCCCTGAAGGAGTCACTACATGCCAAAAATAAAACTGCAAATGCCTGATGGAGGAAGCAACACCCTAAAAAGCAGGAATTCAGTCCCATCATTCCTTTTTAAATCTTTTAAGAAGAGACACCCAAAAAAGCCCCATTTTGAGTTGGGATGGGTGAACTCACCCTGCTCTCTACAGACACAGAACCACAATTCCTCAAAGCAGCTCCAAGATCATTGCTTTAGGACAAGGCACATGCCTTCCCACTGGGCTTTCCAACATTCACCCCATGTGCCTGTGTAAATAGGTCTGGTAAGTCTCCTGACGTGGAGAGCACTTTCCAGACAAGATCTGCTACTTCCCACATGACTTCAAAGACTAGAAAATCCTCCAGGGCTCTCAACTGACATGTTATAAACACACAGATATGAGCTCACCAGCTTACACCATCACACTGTGTAGAAAGTAGAGCCTTCAGCAGCAGAAAACTTCACTGGCTTTGCCACAGACTGGGACAAAGCGCTCACCCTCTGGAAAAGGGAGAGCAGCCAGGCTGCAGGTAAGGAGAATCATTTTGAAACCAGGACATACATGATGTGTTTGCCCATGATTTTAGCATCTACTAACTCATTTTATGAGCTTACTCTCCTAAGTTTAGAGGATCAAGCTGGCTTTGTATGCTCTGCCTGATGGTGTGCATTAACAGCTTCCGAGGCGTCAATGCTCTCCCTTAATTGCACTTTAATAAGGAAAGCCTTTGTTCCCTGGGCTCATGTCAACCATTACAGGTCCTTTCCCACCTGGCACCATGGAGTGTTCCATGGGGTGGTTGTGACTCAAGTGCTGGACCCAGCACTTGGTCCTACTGACCCTCTGGCCTTTTCCCATGGATCCAGCCTGTCCAGATCCCTCTGCAGAGCCTTCCTGCTCTCCAGCAGATCCACACTCTTGGTGTTACCTGGAAGATGGCCCTGCTCTGGTGCTTGGCTATTACCCAAGCCAAGGAAGGGAAGATGGAAGGTCAAATACTTTATTCACTCAGACATGAGAAATATCCTTTTTGCTTTTTTTCTTTTTCTTTTTCATCTCCCACTCAAGAGCTTTCTGGTTACTTCAAGGATCTTCCAGTGGATGCATTCCAACTCCCCCGCTGTACCCCAGCAGCACCTCTACACAGAGATCAGCATTTATCTGTGCTTCCCCAGCCAGCACTACACTGACCTGGTTTCAGTGTCCTCAATGTTGTGCAAAACAACAGAAAAACCGAAAAAGTAGGTCAAAATTCTCTGTTGCAATTTACAGCTAGGAACAGCAGTGACAAAGCTGGCTGCCAACCACAGCAAGCAGGTGCACGTCACGTCGGATGCCCCTCACTTGGGAGATTCTTCCCAACCTTAGAGGCTGCAGATGCTTTTTAAACATTACAAATTGTTTCTGTTGAATCATTTGACCCAACAATTTAATCTTCAGCTTGTGCAGTTAGTTTTGTTCAGTGCTCCACAGGCAGAAAATAAGGAGGCACACGAACAATACTTAAGTCTACATTGCTGGGAAGGGAGAAGGCTGGACAACTGCAGATCACTACACTCATTCATTACTTGTGAATGCCTAGGACTGTCAAGTTTGCATCCTCCAATTACAGTTTTTACAAACAGGGATGAACCCAAATGAAAGCATGCCTTTTTCCATCTGAGTGAACTTCCAAGAGCTCTTTTCCTTGAGGATCTTGTGAACATGCTAAAACACATTAATAGTATAATCCCCAGCTAAATACATTGGCAAGTTACTTTTCCAAGTGATCTCAGCTGATCACTTCACTGAGAGTGATCCAAGCACCCATTCTCTAAGTTCATTCCTGAACTTTGCTCCCAATCCCCTCTACACAAGCTCAGCATGAAAGCCAGCAATGTTTGGAAGGGAAAAACTAGTTTAGCTGGAAATTTAGTTCTTCCACATAAGCAGAGTCAAAACAAAGCACAGACCATTTTCCAGGGAAGTGGTTTGTGGGATGTGAGATCAATTCATCGACTTCTCTCACCCAACTGAGTTCCAGACAAACATGTCCCAGCAGCCAGAGATGCACATTCCTATGGATGTGAAAAGGACTAGAGACCATAATCTGTCAGAAAAGGGGGGTTAGTGCTGTTTATGAAGAAGTAGAGTATACTGGAATAGCTAAATTAACAGTAGAATGCTGGAATTAAATTAAAAAATCACCTCATGAAACCTGAGCTGTACATATTTTTGGGTTTTGTTTTAGGCTGGGCATCCTAATGTCCCCGCCTGGAAGGGACTGTCACACTGACAGCACTTTCGGGATCTATCTCCTGACAGTACAGCAACTGAGCCCAGCTTTACAATCCTGCGTTTAGAATCACTAACGTTGGAAAGACCTCCAATATCATCAAGTCAAATCTTTCAAGAGCTTCTCAGAGCCTGGTGGTCGGGATACCATCTCTGCTCACAAAATGGGCTGTGTAAGGCCAGACAAGATCAGGTTTCAGCAGAAATAAGTATTTATGGGGATACCATGGAGGAAATGAGGAAAAACCTGCCAGCAGCAAAAGCTCTACAACAGACCCTGCAGAAGTTCTCTTCTCTGATATCCAGACATCATAAATCGGTAGGTTTATTTTTCTTCTTAAAATACCAGGTTATTTAACAGCAAAAAGAGAGGTTCAGATGTCCCTATACCATCCCCTTCCTTCCAGGCTTTGGATTTGAAGAAGAAAAGGGCAAAGATGACTTCTAGACAACCATGTGCATCCATCATCAAGGAATAACCCACAGCACGTGGATTCAGGTGCATCCATGATGGTTGATGGATGTAGTTTGCAGTTAATGGTATCAAGGCCCTTGACAAGACCACCATGGGAGCTTAGGCTCTGCAGCAGCCTTGGATCACTGGCAGCAACATCACTTTTACAGATTTACAGCCTAATTTAACACAGATGCACCTCAATCATCTACGACTGTTTTATCTGCGCTCTGTCTGGCAAGGAAAAGCAGTGCAGGGGATAAATTGTGGACAGGCTCAGACAGCTTGAAAAGACTGGTGAACTTGGCAGCCAAACACACCTTCCCCCTGCCCCCAAAACCTTGGTAGTCTCCAAACCATGAGGTGCTTTCTTCTGCTTCAGAAAGGAATGCAAATATCAAATTTAGAGCCAAGGCAGCTTTCACAGTGTGTGTGAGGTAGGGAAAAGAAGAAAAGTCCTTGTGAAGTTGAGGAGATGGATCAAAGAAAACTGAAGACACCTTGATGGCAAGGGTGGGTAGAAGCTGCACTAGTGGAACCCAGCTTGGGGTAACAAGGAGCACTGAGGTGCTGAGAGCCTTTTGGCCCTGTCCCAAGGAGAATCCAGCACACAACAGGTATGTGATTCCCCTGTGGAAGGACACATTCCTGTCAAGTACCATGGTATCCATAAGACGTGTTGTAACAGAATAGCACCGAGGTGGGATTCAGATGCAGGGTCTTTGAATTACAACTTAAGAAAGCTCCAGGTCCCCAGTCTTGGCTTGTGGTTATCTGATGGGAACAGGCTGTCTCCTCTCTGTCCAACCAACACCTAGAGCACTTCCAAAAGCTGAGGACAAGTGAGCAGAACGGTTTCTTTGTTGCCTCAGCTCAAAATGACACAAATCTTCTAAGTCTCGTATCAGCTCCTAAAATCATCTTCAGACACTGCTAGTCAGATTCAGGATCAGTCTCCTGGTGCTCAGTGTTGCACTTGATGGCTCAGGAGACAGGAAAGCATCTGGAGTCTCACAGCACTGAGCTCCAAATATGGGTGTAAGGTCTCTCTCAGTGTCCAAGTGTCTACCACAGAGCAGCAAGGCCTTGGAGAAAATTCCACTTCCATGCAGCAGGAATGAAGTTATGAGGGCGCACCAGAAGTAGGTGCCTTCAGAATGGGATTTTTATCCAAGTACCTAATTCAGTGAGATGATTTAGTCACCAAGTGCCAAATGCACCACAAATTGGGCATGACTGAGCCTGGCTCGGGCGTGTCCTGCAGGGATGAACAGCAGCCACCAGCCAAAGCTCGTGTGGCTGTAAGAGACTGTGCTTCCACGTCCTTCTGTGATTCCAAGTATCAACCCACAGTAACTCAAGCAGCTGTTCTTCACCACGGCACAGCCTCATACGAAGAGAGGATGAAAAGAAGGGAACGTGGCCAGCAACAGTGGAGTGCGTAGAAGTCACAAGTACACTCTGTGCTGCTGAACTTTAAGACCTGGCCTGGCAGGCAAAGCCCAAATGCCCCACGGCAAATGGGAAGAGAACTCTGCCAAGTCTGCATCACTCCATCCCACAGACTCTTGACGGTGCCCAATAGACTCCATTCAGGGTTGCTCATCACTAAAAACTCTTTGTAAGAGCTGGATAAGAAACTGGAAACATGGTGATGTAAGAGCTGGAACAGCAGCACTTCTTAAAGAAATAGTAATGGTGATGTCAACAGGAGAGAGATAGAGTGTATTAAGGGAAGGCACAAGAAAACCTGATAGTGCATGATTTAATGTATGTGTTCTTTCCTTTCAATGCCTGAGCTTTTACCTTCTCCTTTTGTGAAGATACTGCCTTTTCCAGCAGTCATGGAGAGAGAAGCGGACCAATCTGCGTCTTCATATGAGACATTTGGCAGGAATTTGACTGACATCACCTACATATTTTGTTTGCAACTAAACCATGTCTTGAAGAGGAAACTATGTACACCTGAAACCTACACAGGGAGTCTGCCCCAGCCTTTAATGGGCTGCTTTTTTGGAGGCAAATTGCTGTCAGACAGGGGTGACTAACCATTCACCTGCTTATGAAACTTAGAGCACAAAGGAGCTGGAAAGGTAAGAACCTCAACCCCTAAGTAATAAATCCTGCTAATTTGGGCTTAATAAAAGCAGTGCTTCAGCCTAAGCAGCCCAGTGCTGTTGCCAGCAGCCTGATTCCTTACCCCCCTATGTTCTGTGAGAGGAAGGTTTTTATTGGGATAATGTCTATTAAAAACTGCCAGAGTTTTTAATGATATTTAGATGATATAAGGCACTGTTGCACTCAAAGCCTGAAACCTACTGCAGCTATTTGTCTCCCCTTCCTGGTATGGGATTATAAAAACTCCATGATGTCAACACTGCAGCCCCAAAACAAGCCATCCCACCCCCAAAACCCATCTAACCCCACAGGGCAGCAGCCTCATGGCACATAAAGAGCCATCATTTCCTTCCTCTCTGAGATGTAAGACTCCCTAAACCTCCCAGCTCTCCCAACTCTGTGTCCTGATGAAGCAGTTCAGCTGCCAGAAGAATCTGGATTGCCTATGTGACTGAAAGGTGCTAGGAATTACATCCAGACTAAGCAAAATACCTGCTGGAGAAGCACAATCCCTTTGAAGATGTTTAGATCCTGGCTCTTGCCTTTTAAATTTTCACTTATCATAATTTATTTTTATTTATTTGTAAATGAAGCAAAGGTCACTCTGTTTGCTGGCAGCTGAGCTGCCTCCTCCCCAGTGCAAGGTCCACTCTTGGTTACTGGTCTAATTCTGTGCTGGTGGCAACACCCACACAAACACCATCAGCTCCATAAAAATCTGCACTTCCTCAGTAGGTCAATTAGGTACCATAATCCCAAAATACACAGTCAGACAGCTGCATTTGTTCACAGAAAGTAAATGTTTATGCTGAGTTCCTTCCTCAGTCTGGCAAGGAAGTGGCCAATGGCACCCACCCGCAGGGGAAAGCCAAGCAGGAGCCATCAACACTCCAAGAGCAGCCCCATGGCATTAAAAATCATTATATCAATATATCAATATATCATTATATCAATACTTAAAGGTTTGTGCTGTTGGTTGGTTTTCTAGATTTCTTCTTCCTCAAATCTGAAGTTGTCAGCTCCTTAAAAGTCTTCACACACTGGATGGGTATTTTAGCTCTTTCCAGGTGTATTAGGAAGCACCATCCCACTCCTCTCATTTTTCTACCTGTGCTTTCACAGGGGCAGCTTCTTTGTAAAATGATGCCAAGATGAGGTCCATGTGCTCCAGGTGGAGCAGCATCAGTAGAGATGGAGTCTCTGCACTGGCATTCCTGTAAAGCCATCCTACACACCAGAACATGTCTGGGTGGCACATGCAGCACCAGAGATGGCAACAAACACACTGGTTTCTCACAGTGACAGTCTGGAGATGTTTCAGAGATGTCTTCTGCCAGTACCCATCCAAATCTCACATGAGCATCACCAAGGTCATCAAATTTCCCCCCCTCAAGTTCACAGTAAAGGGACAAATTTAAATTTGTGAAGGATCAGCCTGCTTGGGACATCACCATCCCTTCCTGGCTCTTCTGAACACAGGCTGGCAAACGGGTGGTCAGACATCACCTGCCTTTGCACTGGGTGATGGACAACGTGCCCAGGAGAATGTTAATGCCTACAAGGACATCTGCAATCCCCAAAATCCCTGCATACTGAGAAAAATACCATGGGGCTGTGGTAGGGATGGTTTAGGTTGGATATTAGGGAAAAAATTCTTCACTCAGAGGGTGGTGGGGCACTGCCCAGGCTCCCCAATGAATGGTCTTGGCTCCAAGGCTGCCACTCAAGGAGTGTTTGTACAATGCTCTCAGGGACATGGGATTATCAGGGTGTCCTGTGCAGGGCCAGGTGCTGGACTTGATGATCCCTGTGGGTCCCTTCCAACTCAGGATATTCCATAAGCTGTGATTTTTCCAAGTCACAAGCAATAACTCCAAAGCCATATCCAGCTTCCACGGAACATTTATTTTCATTATGAAGCCAGATATTTGGAAATGCTGCTGTGTTGAGGTCACGGCAGTGGATTTAATTCATGTCAGCTTTTGCTACTGACACTGATAACCCTTTATGTGCATCTCAGCACACTGTCACCACCTGATGCTTATCTGACAGGTCAGTCAAAGGCACTTCAACAGGGAGCGAACACCTGAGCTCCCTTTCTGAGGTCACCTTGCTGTTCTGGTTACATCCATTACAATTTGTGCCAGAAGAGCATTACCACTGGAGCTACTCAATGCCCTGAAGGAGGGATACTGGATTACCACCCCAAAGCACATCCAGTGAGGGCAAGTGGCAGGAACAGGCAGTGCTGACACAAATGCTCAAGCTCATGGTGCATCTGATAGAGCAATGTCAGCTCAAGGAAGCAGCCTGTAAACCAGCAGGGAAATAAGCTGAAGGGATGGTTCCATTTCAGAGAGGTAATTTTACATGACAACTCTTCCTGCTTCTCTCCCTCATGTTAAGGACTTTGCACAGTTCACGGCCTGGCTCCGTTTGCTCTAAACTCCAGAGCCTATGTAAAGGGAATATTGTGCCAAAACAAACAAATCTTCCACCCACTTGTGGTCCAGCAATCCATTAGGAAGGAAAGACAAGGCACACACCATTAAAACTATAAATACCAGCTAGTATGGACAAGAGTGAAAGCTTGTGGTTAACAAAAAAAAAAGGATTTTTTTTGCTGCATTCCTCAAGGCATTAGACTTATGTGTTGACACTCCTGTTTCAGAAGTTTCTAACCTTTTCCTGTTATAGACTGGTTTGGGTTGGAAGCTCAGCTTGTTCCACCCCCTTCCATGGGCAGGGACACTTCCCACTATCCCAGGTTGCTTCAAGCCCCATACAACCTGGCCCTGGACACTTCCAGGGATGGGGCAGCCACAGCTGCTCTGGACACCCTGTGCCAGGGTCTCCCCATGCTCAGAGACAATTTCTTCCAATATCAAATCTAACCCTCTGACAGTTGGAAGCCATTCCCCCTTGTCCTGTCCCTCCAGGCTCTTGTCCTAAGTCCCTCTCCAGCTCTCCTGGAGCCCCTTTAGGCACTGAAAGGGGCTCTAAGGTCTCTCTGGAGCCTTCTCTGGATGAACAACCCCAGCTTTCCCAGCCTGGCTCCAGAGCAGAAGGGCTCCATCCTTGGAGCATCTCCATGGCCTCCTCTAGACTGGCTCCAGCAGCTCCAGGTCCTTTCTTTGCTGGGACTCCAGAGCTGGAGACAGCTCTGCAGGTGGGGTCTCACTACAGTGGAGCAGAATCCTCCCTGCCCTGCTGCCCAGACTGGGGAACCACTGGGGTTTTGGAGACTGCCAGGGCTGTGCTCAATCCCTTTTCCACCCAGCCCATGTTTGGGATGGCCTGGCCCAGGAGCAGGACACTGCACTTGGCCTTGTTGAGCTCCATGAGTTTCCCACAGTCCCGCCTCTCCAGCCCTTCCCACCAGCCTCTTTGACCACAACATAAAGTTGGCATCAATCCCACTTAACAAAGAACTCAAAGACCCTGAATTTCTCTACTGTTATGATTGAAGTCATAGGAGACCTATCCACACATATTCCCTCAGTGAAGAAAATAATGCTGTGCAGCAACACAAAGGAATCCACATGGGAGTGGAGTCACTCATCCTTGTCCACAGAAAAAGCTTCACAACTTGGGCCTTATTAGATACTGGATTATCCAAAAACTGAAACCACATTGCCTAAAACATCCTTGAATTCACTTACTCCAGCAGCAGGAGCTATAGGAAGTGTGTGCAGCTCCATGAAACTGTATTTCCCATCCTAGAATTATTTAAAAATTAGTGACACTGCAGAGATAAGCCTAGAGGTCCCTCAAGCACCAAAACTGATATACCAACAGCTTGGTACAGAGAGATTAGAAAACACCTTATGGACTCCCTGGATTAGCAATGGGAGAAACTGAAGCCAATGCCCTGCAAGAAAACACTGAACAAGGAGTGATGATCAGAGGAAGTCTCTGGAGCTGGAGGAGAAAGCTGTTTATTCTACCTCTCACACTCATCTGGACTTCAGAGTGAAATTTATCTTTTAAAACAAAGCAGAGATGCCACACAGGTTCTCACAGAGATCTGTAGCCAAGGGAAGCACATCCTGATGATAATATTCCTTTATCCTGCACTGCATGGCCCAGGACTAATCACAGCTAGCACATTTCTTCACACTGAACTTCAGCACTTATTTCACAAGCAGTAACCTCACTGAGCAGAGACACAGCATCGATTAGTGTTAACACCATTGCCTGAAACAAGACATGGAGACATGGGGGGTTGTCCACACTTGCCTCCAAACCATGGAAGAAGTCAGCTGCTACCA
Organism: Parus major; assembly: GCF_001522545.3. Taxonomy (NCBI): domain Eukaryota; kingdom Metazoa; phylum Chordata; class Aves; order Passeriformes; family Paridae; genus Parus; species Parus major. Next base: position 563,277 of record NC_031779.1, on the reverse strand, counting down.
AACCTCTTTGCCCTCTAAGAGGCACCAACCTCCCATCTAAATCCTCCCCCACCACCAAATCTTCACTTAAATACAGGCTGAGCTCTAAGAACCCTTTGCTGGAATGCTGCCTCCCTCAACCACAGATCCCCTTTAGGTGCTATCTTAAACTGCATTTCCAAGATTAATTACTCCATTACAGCATCCGTTTCCCATCCCATGCCAACAACATGACCTTGAGAAAGTGGAAAAACAAGCCCAATTCTTCTGCCTACAAGGCAATTCTTCCACAAGGAAAGAAGGCACCTCTTGATCACATCTCCAGACAACAGCCCAGTACTTCAGGCAGTTTTTCAAACATTATCTTTTGTGGTTTGATACCCAAAAATGGCTCTGTACTCAGGCAAAATATACCCTTTTGAATCGCCACATGCAGAAGAAAAGTCAGGCTATTTCTATCTGAGTCTTCTCAGTCAGATCATGAAAACAGGCAGGTGTCACAAGGGTATTTCAGATTATTCCTGAGAAACATGAGAGTGCAGGTGTGATAGACAAGCACCAGCCAGCCAAGCCCAGGGGATCACAGGAAGAGCACAGCAATGCTCCGTGGTGGAGCAAAGGACTTAAAGACTATCTCAGAACCTGTAATATCATCAATGCAACGGTGCTGGACTGGTTTTCTCCACCTGACTGAATTCAGCTGGCTCTGGATCAATCTGTGCAGCCTCCTGTTCCCACAGCTCATGGAACAGTGTGTCCTACAGCTTGGGCCATCCCTTCTTGAACCTGTGACCTTCAGAGCTCATTTGAGGTCAACCACCACCCTTGTTCACAGGAGCAGCTCCATGTCCCCAAAGATCTAGAATCCTAGAAAATGCAAAACCTGATACAATTTCACCATGGCCAACGTAGACATCTGCATTAGAAAGGATTTTTAACCCATTTTCTATTTCCACTGATTGGTGGGACAATAAGGAATTGGAAGAATACTGTTTTGTCACAGAAACTGCCCAGATTTGATTCTCATTCACCTGGAGAAGGAAGTTTAGGTGAGAAGGATACTGAGGGCCACCTGCCTCCTGCTACAGGAAATGTTAAAAATTAGACCTCCCAGCACCTGAGGGCAACATTAAAATGGAAAACAAACTCAACCATGTTGGTCTGGCCATCATCCTTCCCAGGCTGCATCTCAGGACAAGGTGAAGCTCTACATGGAAAAGGGAACAACCTACCTAAATATATATATAAAGAACCCCTTGTTTGTGATGGGTCATTGCTTGACCACATCTATAAAATACTAGTCTGATGGATGGAGATATTTCAGAGACAAGTGAGAAATTCTTGCAGTGACCACCAGGATCACTCACCCCACTGGGGTGATCACTCTCTTCCTCCAGCTGGAAAACTGAGGTAGGAGTTGGCTTCACATGGGAATATGAAATAGAGAAATAGGAAATAGTCTAGTAAAGCACAAAGTTGATCACAGAAGACCTATGGACAGCAGGATCCCCACAGTGGCATATTCACCAAACAGAATTAATCCACACAGTGCTAATTGCCCAAGTAACACTAACTGTTGTGAGGCAGCTTGATCCCATTTTCCCCTGCTCCCAACACATTTATGAAACACTAAAAACCACAGACAAGGCCTCATAGTATACCACAAAAATCAAGATCCATCGTAGCTGGAATCAAACTGCAAGGCTTGCTAGTGAGATTTTAGCAAGGAAATGGAAATCACACAGTCATACAATTGTTCCGCCTCCCTGTTCGCCTTCACACATTTCTCACAGGTCAATTTTAAAGAATTAAGTCTTGTTCAGGGAAACATCTGGTGGCTGTTGCTAGAGGAAACCGACTATCTGCAACATTTGAGCAAAAATAATGAGTTACATAAAAGCCAGACTGCATAAGCAAGGACAAGTGTTTTGCCCGTCTGTGAATCTCAAAACTCTTACATGAAACCTCATGTTTAATTTCTGGGTTAGAATACAATGAAGTCAATTCACATGCATTACAAAACCCATGAAGATTTAAGTTTTCTTTAAGTTTATGAGGATCTAATCGTGCTGTACTAGAATTAACTTTCTAGCTAGCAACTGTCCTAAAAATTTTCTGCAAACAGAGCAGACAGATGAATTACAGCTTAAAAATGGACCATTTCACCTTTAGGCACTTTCAGACCCAGTTCAAGACAGAACAAGTTCAAGGGCTAGAGAAGAGGGTTTTTGTCTTTCACTATTTGAGCCAGTTCTCCCATGCCTAATGGAAGAATTTTTTTCAATTAATGCTACAGATCACCTTTTCCTCAGGGCTTCTCAGCTCAGGAGACCAACATGGACCAGCTGAGGCTGCATTGGGCTGAACAGGAGGAGTGATTTCATGGGAGGAGCTCTAATGTATGTAAACACACGTCCACAAGAACCCTTTAACATTTCAGGTCTTTCATGGGGGCTCTCCAGCTCCTGAAGTCCCACAACTGGAGGGGCAAAATTCCCAAGAACATCTCCAGCAGGCAACTCTAAAATACTGGAATTGTACTTCACATGATGTACCTTTCTACAAATAGGTATTGCTGGGTTTTGAGGAGTGCTTAAGCACTTAAATAATCCAGAAGCCTGATGGATGACTAATACAACCAGAAAGCTCCGTGTACAAAAAGAAATTTAGGCTTCCCCACATTACCAGGGCCACGCTCAGGATGCAAGCAGGGTACAGAGGAGGCACTTACAGCCCCGACAGCTGGGTTTTGGACATCAGCTTGAGGCTGCAGCTGCTGTTGCTCTTGTTCATTTATGCCATCCAGGGAAAAAAAATTGCACCTAAGGCCAAATTCCTCAAGCTGGACTTGGCTGACTGAGCATGCTGAGGTCACTACAGCAGTGCCAAGAGCCAAGAGCTCCTCACTCACATGGATAACATCTGGTTCTGCAGCACAAATGCAGGAGGGAAGCATCTGGCACTGGTTTCACTGGGAAGAAGTCAGGCCAGGGCACTTGGGCATCCTGAGGCAGGGAACACGCAGGTGAGGACACACACAGACAAGTAATGACATGAGGCAGAGTGCTGGCTCACAGTAACACGTGTGGAGGTCTTAGAATGGGAAAAACAGTGCATCTTTAAACACTAAATTAAAATGTACAGAAAGTTAAAAGAAGGGAGGAATAGGAAAACAAGCTTCACCCAAGTGAAAAAGCATGCCACAAATGCAAACCTCGGGAAATAGGTAAATAGGGAAATAGTGAATCAAAAAAACTTCCTAAGATCCCAGACATCATACAGGCAGGATACAGCAAAACAAGCCAGTGACAAAAGAAACCTTCCACAACATCACAATAGCAAAGCTTTAGACTACAGGGATTTCTCTCTGAGAAAAAAATAATGTGAAAGCAGAAGACACAGCTTCTGCTGGGCTCATAGAAGATATAAAAGCACTTTACAGCACCAGCCTGCACTGCTCAAACTAAACACTTTTCAACAATTAATGGCACTCCTACTACTGTCACCAAAAATAGACAAATTGGTTTTAGGGAATGAAGCTGCAAAAATAATTTGAGATAAAATATCAAGCAAAATTGGAACCAGATTTCTCCTCCAGGCTGGAAGCTGCTGAGAGGATGAAACTGTGGGCCCATCCACAGTGTGCCTCACCCTGCCCCCAGCTGAAATTACCAAAAGGCAAGAGCTCATGAAGCTTTCTACAGAGAAATTTCCAAATGGAAATTACAATTTTAAAAGAATTTGTTTTGTCACATCATTTTGGCCAAAAATAGAAATAACATTCCCAAAGGATGCTGCACAATTACAGCCCTAAACAAAACATCCCAAAGACTTAATCAAGATTACTTAGTCTGCACAGAAAAAAAATGTTAATCACTACATAAATGCTTTTTCCAAAGTCCAGAAAGGGAACTCTAGCACCAGTTTCAGTCTTTATGTATACCCCAAAATCCCCTTGTGCCAAGCAGGAACTCGCACTCACAAAAGGTCACCACCCTCACCAAACCAGAATGCTCACTGCCTTATTTTCCAGAAATCAAGGATCTACCCCCACTGGAATCAGTCCAACACTCTTACCACCTACAAATACTATTCCATTTGCTTTCTGGAGAGGAAAATTTTCCCAACAACTTCATTTTTATGTTTTCTGCTCATTTCATAGGTAAGCTGTTACAGAATAGGTAACCTGGCACCTATTTTATTTGTGACATAAACACACAGAGGACACAACAACTCTGCTCTCAGTTCACCACAAAAAGCTCTGGACTCTCTCCCTGCCTTTAATCCTGCCCAGTTTCCTTGTTTGTCACTGCAACACTGCAGCTACCTACTTCTCAGCTCTACACGTGTCTTTCTAAAAATAATGCCAGGGAAAGGAAATCAGGGATGTAAGTTCCCAGATAAGTTACTTCAGATAAAAAATGCCAATAAAACTGAGAGGGAAAAAAAATCAAAATGGAAATAAGGAATAAGAATTGAACAGCTTTGGGTCTCTAAGCATCCTTCCTTAGGCTTGGCAGATATTGCACTGATAATCCAGATAAGATACTGGATTTTTAGTGTCTTGCCTTATACAGAGAATCAAAGAATCACAGAATGCTTTGGGTTGGATGGGACCCTGAAGATCAGCTTGTTCCACCCCCTGCCATGAGCAAGGACACCTTCCACTATCCCAAGTTGCTCCAAGCCATGTGCTGGCCTTGGACACTTCCAGGGGTGGGGCAGCCACAGCTGCTCTGGATAACCTTTGCCAGGGCCTCACCACCTTCACAGGGAACAATTTCTCACTTGTATTTAAACCAAATTTCCCCTATTTCAGTTTGAAGTCATTCTCCCTTGTCCTGTCACTACAGTTCTGGATGAACTCTCCAGATTCTCTGTAGCCCCTTCAGACCACGGAAAGTGCTCTGAGGTGTTCATGCAACCTTCCCTTCCCCAGGCTTAACACCCTCAGTTCTCCCTGTTTCCATAAGGGAGGTGCCTCTTACAAATAAAGGTGAGTTTGGCTTTTTTAGGAAGGAATATTTGAGCTCCAAGCTAAGACACTCCAGAATATCAAAGGCATGTGACACTCACCACAGGATGTGTAACTCACTTCTTAGGCTTGTTGTCCAAAATCACAGGGCAGTGAGTGCTGGGGCACGGGAGCAGCAGAGGAGCCAGGCACTCATATCTGTACTGGACCTGGTGAAGAAAGCACATTTTAGGAAATCTCCATGCAACAGTTCACACCAGTGACTTCCAATCTTACTGTATTCTCAGTAAAAACAAGAAAGGCATTGTTTGGTTCCAGTTGGATACGGCAGTTTCCAAGTACTGGGGATGAAACAGAGCCAAACCCCACTGCTCATAGGAAAATCATTCTCCTTACCCCGTGTCAGGGGAAACTCATAGCTTTCCATACAATAAATAATGTGTACTTTAGCTCAGAAGACAGTGTTCCCTTAAAAAATAGATATTTCTCTCTCCTCAGTAATTGGAGGTTTGGTTTTTGGTAAACTGTGTTTCCCCACCTTGGGAAAGAGGTTCTCAAACTTGAACTCCCCTGACACAGGATGCCTGGGCTGGCTCCATCTCCTGCCCTGCTCCAGGTACCTTGGTCAGAAGGAAGCACAAGGGTTTGGTTTTTTTTTGTTGTGACTTTCTTCCTTAAAAAACACCCTCCAGAGCCCAGGGTACAAACAGCAGTTTCTGAGGGGGAGTGCACTGTAAGACAGGCGTGGAAGTCAAACCGAAATGGAACTGTTTCTGGGTATCTCTGCCCAGAGACAGCTTGTTCTGTTCTGCACTCAAAACTTGGGCATGTAATGTCCTTTGGAAGAAAACACATGGATAGTTCTAACAAAAATGAAAAATTTAAAAAGAAACTTTTAAGTTCTGAAAAGCTCTGACAATCATTAAAAGAAGATTCTTCTGAAACACCACAGGAGACTCCCTTACACAGGCTAAAAGCAACCAGCCCTCCAGTGGGTATCCCAAGCTAAGTTAGCACTTTATCCTTATTTTTCCAACTGTTCCAGCAAGGCAGCAGTAAAGGTCCACATTAATATCTTAAACCAGAGGGTGTTTTTGCTTTCCCCAACATGAAGTGCAAGACAGACCACAGCCACTATGGCTGTGCTGCTGAGTGACACCACTTTGACTGAAGCATGTGGGAATTTGATGTCCACCTCTTCCCCATCCTTCCAGGAGATTGTGGTCAGTCCAGTCCAAGTCACATCCATGCTTCTCTGATGTTGTTCATGGTTTCTGTCCTTGAAAAGTCCTGGAGGACTGCTCAGTGGGGTTGTAGCAGACTTTCAAAGTCCTTACAAGCTCCCAACAGCTATCATTAATTAATCCTCCTCTACAATTATCCAGCACCAGCTTCGGAATGAAGCCAACCACCAGTGTGAGGAACACAAACCACTACTCCAGTGTTCAAGCAGTGACACTCATTCCTCTCAAATGAAAAGACATTAGGGAGATGAATGTAGCCCTCAATATAAAATCCACTCTGAAGCATTTAAGGCAAACTTTTGTTCTACATCATACTGAAGTAATTCCAAGTTATTTGACCAGGTCAGAGGCTGCAGCAAGGAAGAACCAGCCAAACCTGTACCAAACCAAGACTTAAAAGAAAGCAAAAACACAAGCATCTATTCACAGGAAAACAGGGGTTGCAGCTTTATTTAATCATTTGTCATACACTCCTGGGCAAAAAACTGGACCACCCCATTAACATAACAGTCTACATATTTAAATGCTGAACACTGTTTAAGCTCTGCTTTTCTTGCCCTACTTAGAAGGAAAACCAAAAGCTGTGCATAAAAACTCCAGATGGGTTCACAGGCCAGAAAGTTGCTCATTTTCCTTATGCCAATCCCAGTGTTTGGTGGTGACTCCAAACAAGGAAGTGAAACAGAAGACTCTATTTGTAGTACACGCCATGGTACAATGATTCACTTTAGGAATAAAGGTAAATAAATCATCTCATGCCATAGTAGGTTCAGGTTTTACCCATGGGTTAGGCATTATTCATGTTCTGCTCAAAGAACAAGATGACCAACATGTTACAGAGGATCAAAGTGTCATGTGGGAGAATCCCTGCACTGGTCAGACTTCACTTCCCACTGGCAAGGCCAAGTGACAAAACCCATCTGCACCTCATTCAAGACCTTTTTTCAACAGAGCTTTTGACCTGAAGGACAGCAAACATGACTCGCACGTTCACGCAGATGTGACTCCAGCATCCTGAGAGAACCCAAAGTTCAAAATGCAGAGCTTGGTCTCCATCCTTTCCCAGGCCATACATCCAGAAATCCTGCCCATGTCAAATGTGGCCAGGACGCCAGGAATCTCGTTTAGCTGCAAGCAGGGCATGGAGCAGAAAGGCACCTCTGGCAGCAGCAGAAAGCAATGGTTAGCAAGTGAGAATATGTGGACAGCCTGGTTAGAGCACCAGTTTATCACAGTAACAAGTCCCAGCTTCTCCCTCTCCATCCAGCCTTGATGCCCAAAGCCTGACATTATGGAAAATCCAGGGGCCATGTCCCTGGGTGAAGGGAAGAATAAGGCAGAATGAAGAATGACAACAAAAGAGGAAGTCTGAAACTATGACTAGCAAGTGGGATCCTTTCTAGCTCTTGACAAATAATTAACTCTTTTTGCACTTAATCAGCATCTCCAGACACTGAGCCCATGACATGTCCTAGCATGGATGGCTCCAGAGAGGCCTTAGGCCCAGAGACACACCTGGAGCTGAACAGGCCTCCATGTTTTACAGCCATGCAGGAGTCGTTTGGGATCCTTCCATGAGGATGCTCTGCTTTGTACCAGGCACTTCAGCAAGAAGAGTTATTTATTTTCCAGAGTGCTAAAGGCAGGAGAACATGAAGCATTCAGGGGGGTGGAGCTGGGTTTGGGTTCCACACACCTGTATTCAGGACAAGCCCTCTGCATCAGTCAAGAGAAGCACAGCAGAGCTGTCTCTTCCCAGCACATGAACAACAAGCAGCTTGTTGGTCAGCCCTCAAAGGCCACTTTAGGACAAAGTTCTTTGCTTCATACAGGTGAGGCACTTTAACAGAGAGACTGTGGACTCTCCATCCCTGGAAGTATTCAAGGCCAGGCTGGACAGGGCTCTGGTCTAGTGGAAGGTGTCCCTGCTCATGGTAGAGATCAGAACAAGATGAGGTTTGAGGGCCCATTCAACCTAAACCATTATTTGAATATCACAGAATTACCACCACACTGGCTGGAGAAGCCACAAAGACCCCCAAAAATTCTTTGAGCTGTCAGTGTGAGAGAACAGGGCTCCACCAGAACCTTTAAGCCTTGCTGCTTGTTTTCCACATTACCTTTCAAAGCAAGGAGCAGATGAGAAGTTCATTTCAGTTTCAGAGTACAAACTGTGAAAAGCTAGTATTTACTACCTAGTGTACACAACCAGGCCTTTCATCTCCTCCAGGGGCCAGGGAAATGCTTGCCAGCCTGAAAAAGGAGGTGTGACTTCTGTGGTGTAGTGCTTCCAAGGTGGGGGTACAGCAAATCCACTTTTTGGCTCCTTGAGGAAGACATGGCTTCTGCCACAGCAGGGAAGGTGACTCTCCAAATCCACTTCTCCACAGCTCCCAGGAAGCTGGTACACAGTTTTTGGATCTTTCATACTTCAGCTCATTATTATTTTATTACCAGTTAGCAGCACGAAACTCTGGGTAGCACTTTGGAAAAGCTTCTCATCTTTAGGCTACAGGTGCTTGTACTCTTCCCAAATTAAAGCACAAGATATTCATATTCCAACCTAATGGACACTGCTCCAAAGTGCTCACACCACCGAGCACAGCAGAAAAAGTGCAACGTTCCCACCAGCACTGGATGATGAAATGCAACCTCAAGAGCCAACATGATGCTCCAGCACTTGTGTTGAGCTCAGACAATGAGAACCCAGCTTAGCAGGCCAGAATGTGTAATTCTTTGGAAACAGGATGTGTAATTCTCCAGAAACAAGTGACTGAAAAGCAACTCATCAGTCCTGGACTGGGGGGGTTCACATCAGCAGACTCTCAAAGCATTCTACACCCATATGGAAAATATGGTGTGGTCTCTGCGGAGCATTTCTGGTGTGTGGTAAAGCCCCTTCAGGACACCTCAACTCTGCCAGACAGCTTCAGCATATACCTTTAAATATATGAAGCTGAAGCTGTGTCAGGGGAGGGTTTGGTTGGACCTTAAGAAAAGGTTCTTCCCCCAGAGGGTGGTCAGGCACCAAACAGGCTCCCAGGGACAGTCACAGACCCAAGGCCGCCAGAGCCCAAGGAGCTTTTGGACAACACTCTCAGGCAAAGGGTGGGATTGCTGGGGTGCCTGTGCAGCACCAGGAGTTGGATTTGATGATCCAATTCAGAGGTGAAACACCTCATGTCATGTCCTCCAAGAGCCAAAGAGGTGAACCAAAGAATAGGGCACAGCTAGCTTGACCTCCAGCTTGGAACAGCTCCCATGCACACATGTTTGGGAAGGGAAGGAAGAGAGAAAGAATACTATGCATTTTTCCATGTCCAGTGGTTTGTATTTCTGGATCTCCCCAAGTCAGTTTGAGCATCTTGAGTGTTCTGGGTGTGATTGCTAGGGTGATTGCAAGGTGAGGAGCTGGGCTTTGCTGATCCTTCTGGGTCCCTTCCAACTCAGGCCATTCTACAGTTCTATCAAGAACACTCTGTGCAGCCTCCTCCTGAGTGTGTCCAGTTCTTCTCCAGACTCACACAAAGTTTTTGTAGCCACAATAATCCCTGGCTACCTGAACAACATCTGAACCCACTTTCTGCCAACTCCATTTCATCCTCTCTGGACCTCGTGACAGCAGCAGTGGACTGTCCTCCCACAGGCACCCGATGGTTTTGTGACCTGACTTACCCCCCATCGCTGACCCTTTAATGTCAGACAGGTCTAAACAAACACTTCTTGGCAGAAGAGGAAGAGATACAAACTTTGACTGCACAGACTCAATAAACAACATTTTGCTGTGAATAAATCAGCGACATTATCTGCCGATTATCAGTAGACAGCAAAACCAGCAGAGCAGCAGTGAAGCAGAAAGGACCTCAATGACACATTAAGGCTGTCTGCCCTAAAAACATGGAATGTAGCAGGGTCAAAAGGGGAAAAGTCATACGTTGTTGAGTAGGTTTTGCTGCCTTTTTTGCCAAAACCAAACACATTCAATGCCTGAGGAAGAGCTGGACAGAGAGATGAATGTCTTCATGACTGCACTCGAAGCAAAGCTCCTGCTTGGACTCAGTAATTTGCAAATTCCTCCCTGAATACACCCCAAAGCTGATATCTGCATTCATTCTGCTCAGCTGAAGAAAAAGAAAGTCAGCCTTTGTCCCACACTGTACTTGAGCACTGCTCAGAACAGCCTTTACCAGCTCACACCAAGGTAAAAAAATAAAATTATAAAAACCTGTGTCTTAGAAAACCCATCAGACATCTCTCTCCCAATTCTCTTAAGTCATGAGTAGCTTGCATACCTCCAACACACCAAGGGAATGCTACAAACAGGTCTAGATCTCAATTCTGTATTTACAAAAGGAAAACAGCAAATATTTTTTGGAGTTACCTAATGCCATGCCAAATACAATCCCAGCACGTGAAGGCTTGATATTCCCCGTAAGCTGTCCCTAACACATAATAGGGGCTTACACTTTATTAACAGCAAAATATTGAAGGCTTCAAAACTGATGCCAACCATCTTTGTGATGAAAGGGAACAGAACAGTGCCTCAAATAATACAAGAATAAAAAATTTAGAGAAAACATGAAGGCAACTTCAGGTAGAGTCTACTTGCAACACAGGAACATCATGGAATGAGATTCTTAAAATCTTTTGACTCATCAGGATCAGAGGCCTGCTTATTCTAAATTAAATTTCATGATATGTTTTCCCTGACTATACCTGAGGTATTCCCAGCACTGAGCTGCACTGCGTGCTTCCAGCAGCAATCATTCCATATGATGTGGTTTGGTGACACCTCAGCCTAGGAGCACAGAGATGTGACAACCCGACTGAGGATGCTCATGAAGAGAACTCTAATTTGTCCTTTCAGTGTGAGCCTCTGCTCCCAAACCCTGACCTGTCTGGTACAGCTTTCAGAGCCTGAAACTCAAAGAGGGAAAGCCCACCCATGGAGTATTTTACTTTTCACTTTAAGATGATTTAACCTTTTCCCCTGCAGCAGCTGCAGATACTGTGCAAGAAACAGTAGTCTGGAAGAAAGAGAGCGTGTGGCTCAGGCAAAAACAAGCACATATTTTAATGTGAAACATCTGCTTTTTACTCTTTTTGTTGAAAAGAAATGGAGTTTTTTCCCCTTTTTAGGCTTCCCCTGCCGCACAAGCAGAAGGTTCTTCACAACAGCACCCAGTATGGGGCTGGCTGCCCTGAGTTCATGGACATCCACCTTGACCAAACACCGACTTATGAAAAATATTTCAAAGTGGGATTTTGAACTCTCATTATCTTATGGAAAAAGGCTGTGAGGAAGACTCTGATCACAACCTGCCCAAAGTGCCTTTACACAGCACTCACTCACCTTATGTCCCTCTCTGAAGTGCACAGTATGTAGCTCACACAGTCTCGATTACCACTATCACATTGCACCTTGCTCATATTTTGTATTAATTTCTTCTTTTCCAAGGATCCCTTCATGAGTTACCTGAATCTCACAGTTAATATCCTTCTAGCATCTCTACAAGAAATGTTGCCACCCCCAGTGCCTCTGGCAAGAGGAACAAAGCCCTCCTAAGTGTAAAGTTGTACCAAATGGCATTTGCTCTCAGACATGGCTGAGTTCACATTCCAGGTGCCAATCTCTACCTGGACCATCATGCAGTAATACTTAAAAAAAAATAATAAAAAAATAATAAAATAGAAAATAAAATAAAAAATAAAATAAAAACTAAAATAAAAATAAAATAAAAATAAAAAATAAAATAAAAAATATAAAAAAATAAAATAAAATCCCATCTATTCTAAGGAGTTTTCTTAGAAGATCCCTTTGATTCACATCTGAAGATGAGTTGCTTCAGTTCTACTCATTCTTTTGAAGAAAGGATAACAGAGCTGTTGGAGCACTCGCTGCCCCCAACCTGCACAGAAATGATGATTTGCTCCACATTCCCCCCTTACTACATGGGTTCACTCAATCAATAACAGACCCTTGATTTAATGCTCTTTCAAACAGCCAGCTCAGCTCACACCCCTCTTCAGGCCTAAGCACAAGCCAGTAACCCAAATGGAGATATTTAAGATCCTTTTTTCCTTACTTGAGAGATTCCAAAAGCTCACCACATGCTCAGGTGACACCATGGCTCTCGAAAGAGAGGGAGCGACACTGAATTAAGCTGAGGAGTTTCCCTTCCTCAGGGATTCTGCAGCTGCTGCTCAAGTTTTTAGGAGATCCCAGGTTTTTTGCTGCTTCTGGTTCTCCTTCTCCATTTGCGAACCCCACAACAATCCACATGTGCCCCAAAAGCTGGGACAATGCCTGCAGGTGCCCCAAAAGCTGGGACAATGCCTGCAGCCTAGAACTGACACCAGGATTAAACAGCACCTCTGAAAGATAACCTACACGTGCTCTCTGTAACACAGAATAACCAAAGAGCTGCAGGAAGCCCCAGTGGTTTCTCCCCTTATCAGATCCACTGCTGAGCAAGTCTAACTCATTATAGCAACAGGAGAAAACCAACCCAACAATACCTGGAGAGCTCTGTGCCAGGTTAGAAACTCAGGGCAGTTCAGGAACAGGTTTGACAAGCAGTATATGGGAAAGGCAGGACAAAATCTCCCCTTTTGGGCACAGCAGGTACCTCTGCAGAGGTAACAAAAAAGACTTCAAGCTGTGAACATTGATGTTTCAATCTCAGGAAAAGTATTGAAACACTAAGTTTCATGTTTAGGTATGAAACTACATTAACTGCTCCTCATCCATCCTTAAAATTACTAGTTTAATAGGTCAATGTCTGATTAAAACTAGATTTAGCAGGCACAGATTAGGAAGCTAAAAAGCAACCCACAGTTGGTCAGCCATGACATGAACACAAGTGAAACAGCCCCAGGGACATATGGGATCACCCCTACATATACATATGTACATATATATATACACACACACACATACACTACATGTAATTAGTAGGACACAGAGCAGGACATTAACTTGTGCTGCTTCACTCTTGGCTGTCCCTGCTCTGTTCTGGGCTATCAGCTTGGATTGCCAGCCCAGCTGCCTGCCGGATCCCACGCTAAGAAAGCTGAAGAGAGGCATTATGATCACCTCTTCCCACTTTCTGCATAGAAAGGTGGAATTTCAGTAATTTTTCTCTTTTAAAGGGACCAAGAACTTTATGTTCAATTCCTTTCTTCATCCCGAATTTCTAATTTTATTTCCCTCCTTTCCGTTTCTACCTATCCCCCCCAGAATGCTCTTACTCATAAGCCTCAGCACATTGTACAGCAAATCTCCTTTGAGCAGCACAGCATGGGAGACCTGGAGATATAGACAGTATCCTGGAAACAGCTGGAGATTTCCCCTCCTCTAAGAATCCCTAAGGCATCCTCCAGAGCTCTTCAGAAATACCACCTCCTCATGCTGCCCCAGGATCCTGGAAAGGCAGGAGGTTCATAAAGGTGGAATTAATAGTACAAGAACACTTGTGTCAATTCTGTCCATGACAATTGAGGATGATCCAGGGAGCAGCAAACTTCTGCTGTTTGCTCCAGGATCTGCTGCTGCTGGATTACAGATGTTGGCATGGACACAACTGCCCAATCCTACCAGCATTTATTTTATGGACATGCTGAAAACAACAGATTCTACACAGCTCCAGAACAACATTCAGAAGTTTCCTGCCTGCTTTTTAAAGAAATCCTCCCAATCCCAAGAGTCTCAGGCATTTCAGACTGCCCAGGATAGGCAGCTTCTCATCCACCTTCAACTTTACTTTCCCTCTCCATGTTTTCCAACCCTGATGAAGATGCAATGACCAGAAATGCACAACACAGCAGGAGTAGTCACACACTCACCCACTGCAATCCACTCAGTGTATTACTCAAACCACCCTAATCCTTAATCAGATTAATATTTTATGCTTCCAAAAAATGAAACAATGTGTACTACCTGCAGCAAGCAAGAGACCAGCGCATCAACAACAACCAAGTCAATGCCAGAGAGATGAATCCCAACAGCTCCACGCTGTGCCCATGCCAACCAAAAGGGGTGTGCCCACTCACCTGCAAAAGAGTTTCCTTCACAAGGCAAAAAACCCACAGCACTCACTGTGCTCCCCAACAGCATGGCAGACACCCAAAAATCCCATTCCACTTCCCAGAAACTTTTCCCATTCAACTGGCAGCGTGCTGCCAGCTTCAGAGGAGCCTGGCATTTTTGGAGGATTGCAGAGAAGTACTCTGAGTGCACACTGAAGGCATCTTCTTCATTATGCTCACAGGTTGAATTACGTATTTAATTAGAAACTGCTTCAATGAGAAGCTGCTAAAGTTGAACATGGAGGATAAGCCCCACTTCACACAGGGAGGCAAGGAAGCATGTGCCAGAACTGGCCACCTCTGTGCACCACCTCACACATACCACTAACTTCTCCCAGAAGCTGAAGCAAAGTGCTGTTTTGCACAGATAAACTTCACGTTACCTTGAAGCCAAACATTACATTTCCCACAGTTCAGAAACTGCATCTGTATGAAGCTGCTTTGATTCAACTTCCACTTTCAAGCCCTAATCTTCAGCATAGCTGTCAATTAGAACTGTTTGTTACCAAGTAATCTGCTCTATGCACCACATCCTGTCTGTCTCCTTTGAAGCCTTAATACCCACTGGTGAGGATGGCTTTGTACCAGTAGATCACTCATGAACCTTTTGTACTGCATTCAGATCTGGAGTTAATTCCTGCCAACAGCCACACTGGAAGCGCTGGCCAATGACAAACACAAAAAGCTGTTTAGCATCATGGAGCCTCAAAGCTCTGTCCACCACACAAAACCAGTGTTTCCGTGTTGAGAGAGATACAAGTACAAAGTCCTTGCAGCACAAGGTCACGCCAAGCTCGCTGGAAGACTAAATTTAGCCACCTGTGCCTCAGGCAAGTCTGTTAGTTATGGGAAGCTCAGATACTGGTGTGGAGCACGGGTCCTAGGGTAAATCCCATGGAAGACTTCCATTTAATTGCAAATGATCTTGAAGCTATTAATGGGGACCCCAATCCCAATCCATCAAAGAGGAGTTGTCTCTGAGTACCCCACAAACTTGCCACTGGGACACCGTGATCCTGTTAGGGCTGGTTCACTTGAATGTGCAAACTACTACATTCAGAGTCGGCAGGAAGAGCTCGGGAAGATTTACCAGATGGGGTTTCAGCACAAATATATTTTAAAACACCTCCTTAGCAAGCACATTTCTTCCCCTACCTCACCTCGCACTACAGTTCTAACAACTACACAAGAGCAGATAGACAAGAACTCAGGGATTAGTCCAAGCTTTTGTAAATGTTAGCAAAGGCCGATTGAAGACAAGCCTTGGTTTACCAAAAAAGTGTCTCAGCCAACAGTTTTGTCAATCATTTAATAATTTTCCAAGCCAATGAGGCAGGGGTGACTCAGCTTCTTCAACTGTGTTAGGTCTTAGGATCAGTATCAGCCAAAAGCCCACGGAAGGACCACAGGAGTCAACCAAGGTTTGATGCCTAGGATCACTGCAAGAATCTACCCACAGGAAAAAACAAGTTAAAGAATCTGGTTTCAAGACACCACTGCAGAACTTCTGAGCTATCTGCCTTAGCCCTACAGGCCTTCCAGAGATGCTCAAGAATGTATTTTGATGCCAGAAACTCAAACAGGAGCATTAGCTCAAGTATGCAAAGCCAGGATTACCAAGATGACTGCACCAAGTCAAACCAGGCACAAGGTTTCTCACATTAGATGTTGAGTGTACATGTTCCAAAAGGCATCTGGAAGTCACGCTCCATCCCCTCACACCTCTGCAAACAGATGGTGACACAGAAGGCTACCTGAACATCCAACAGTCACCCTGCACATCACTGCTCTTACCAAACCTGGCCCTGCAGAGGCCCCAGCCAGAAGCAGCCATGACCCCTAGGTCCCCCAGACAAAACCTGTAGCTATCACCACAGCAGCCAGCTTCCCCCAAATCCCCTGTCTTCAATCACCTTGTCTCCTTAAAGTCGAAGCACCAGGAAGAACAGAACAAGTGGTTCCAAAACATCCTGCACCCAGTCATGGATCTTGACAGGCAAAGGCATTCTGGCATAGCCAGTAACTCCTAACACTTCAAAGGGATAAAAACCACCAAGTACCATCACTGAACCCAGCAAATCCACACAAAACCAAAGAGCTGTGTATTGTGTTGGAGCCTAACACCAGCCTTGGATTTTAATCACAGAATACCAGGGATCTGAGCAGAGATATTCCCCCCAGAGATGCAAAGCACAGCCCAGTGATGATTTACCACACTGGCATTGCATCTATCACAAGTCAAACTGAAGCCTCAGCGCTGCCAACACTGCACATAGCTGCTTCAGAACAGGAAACCGGTCAAAACCTTTCCAAAGAGAGGACAGCTGGGAAGCAGTATCAGATGCCAAAGTGGCTACAGACCTGATGTCAGCTGCAAGATGATCATTTGGAGAACCCGAGGGCCTCCAAAGCATCCAAGCCAGCTCTGAAGGCAAGCCAGCTGAGGTAGGCTGTGGCTAGAAAAATGAGAGAGTTTCAACCAGGGAGTGAAAATCATTCAGGGAGGGGAAGAATCATAAAATCATAGACTGAATTGGGTTGGAGTGGACATTAAAGACCACCTTGTTCCACCTCCTGCCATGGGCAGGAACACCTTCCACTAGACCAGGTTGCTCCAAGCCTCATCCAACCTGGCCTTGAACACTTTCAAGAACCTCACTACCTGGAGGAATGACACAGAGCAGGTATTTTGGAAGCATTTATTTCCATCTAAGAAGTTACTTAAAGCACGTGCTGCCTCAGTCCCTTCTCCCACCACAAACCAGAGTGCTGTGACCTGCCAAAAAGTGACAGCAAGAATGAGTCGGCATGAAACTCCTAAAGGCGAGACCTTTGAAGTCTAACCCGGACTTAAGAAGAGACAACTACAAAGCCTGTGGCCTCTGCTTCATTAAAATAAGATGTTAAAGGTTCTTAGTTTCATTTGCTCATTGAAACTTGTTCTTTTAAGATCTAGGAAATAAAAATAAACTTTAGAAACTAAACTGGTCTTGTGCATTACCAAGGAAGACAGTTACAAGGTAACTAAGGATAGCCAAGATCTGGCAGGATGGGATTGATGCACAATGAAGCAGCTTGTTCCAACCTTGAGAAGAGTCAAATTCTTCCTTTACACTTGCCAGAATTGCCACCATTGATGAACAATATTAAAGCTGCATTTTAGAGAACTTCTTCTCATTTGTTGTAAGAGACCCAAACAGCAGTCAGATCTGGAGGGAATTTTGAGTGAGGAATGAAAGCTTGAAGAATCCAGCAAGTCTGAGAAACTTCAAACTGCTACCCTTCCAAAACCCATCTAAAGAATTTTATATAAGAGAAGTAACCTTAATGGCTGGGCTCAATGATCTTAAAGGCGATGCCAACCTGACGTCAATGAATCTATGGTCAATTATATACCTGATTTAAATACCTGCTGAGTGCAAGACTAGACAGATGCAGACAGATTTCCTGCATTAGTTTTCCCTGTTGTGAGCCCTCCATTAATGTGAAGGATGACAACTGAAATGATCTGAATCTATCCTCTGACTTGTAACTCAGACATGAATGTGCAAAACAAAGGAAAGACTGAGTTTGGCTTATTTCTACAAACAAGGTATTAACTGTGCCAGGGCCTCACCACCCTCACAGAGAAGAATTTCTCCCCAGTATCAAATCTAACTCTGCCTTCTGGCAGTGGGAAACCATTCTGCCTTGTCCTGGCACCCCAGGCTCTTGTCCAAACTCCCTCCTCAGTTCTCCTGGAGCTCCTTTAGGCACTGGAAGGGGCTCTAAGGTCTCCCTGGAGTCTTGTCTTGATGAACACCTGCAGCTCTCCCAGTGTGGCTCCAGAGCAGGACTCCAGCCCTTGGCCTCCTCTGGACTGCCTTGGGCAGCTGCACATCCTTCTGACACTGGATCCCAGAGCTGGAGGCAGCTGCAGGTGGGGTCACACCTGAGCAGGGCAGATGGACAGAATCCACCCACTGCCTATATTGGGGGATCAGCCCAGGGCATGGCAGGGTTAAATCATGAACTGAATTCCACAGCAAAATCAGTAAGATGGAAGAGACCATCTTTTCCAGCATAAAATAAATAGCTCCAGGAAACATGTCAGACAGGTTGGTTTCACAGAGCTCAAATAGGTTTCTCCTACAACTTGATTTAACTAGCTTTGGCACTGATGCACAGAAATTCCTTGTGGGCTGGGAAAAAGGAATAGCTCTATAGGAAGCAGGTATTTCAGAGTTTTCTTAACCTCAGCACAAACTGCATGAACTCCCCAGGCTTTATCACTAGACATTAAAACATGTATATAGGACAACAGCTACTCAGGATATTTAATAAATGATGTGGCCTCCTCTAATGCACCCCACACAATGTGGCCAACTCATCTAAGAGAGCTACAGAGACACAGTGACCTCAGGAAAAAGATTTGGGACTGCAGAAAAATCCTCACATCTTTGTAAACAGACACAATATTCCCAGCCTAAAGGAATGTCATAATAAAACCATAAGGTGAAAAAAAAAAAAGAAAAAAAAAAGAAAAAAAAAAGGGAAAAAAAGAAGAAAAAAAAGGAAAGGGAAAAAAAAAAAAAAAAAAAAAGAGCAGGAGAGCAGAGGCAGACAGGAAAACAACTTTCCCATCTCCCCAGTGAATATCCCTAATTCCTGCATTAAATGCTCAGAGTAGCAAATCCAAGCTATTCAATTGTCTTCCACAACACAGAAACTGTCAGCCTGATCTTGAGGGTGGAATCACTGTCAACTTTTCAGGCTATTAAGCTGTTCTCTGGAAGAGATTTGCTCAAAGACGAGCAAAGCAAACCAGAAGATTCAGACAGGTAAGAGACACCTATCCATTGCAAGAGATGGGCTGCTCCAAATGGATCTGACAGGAAGGAAGAACATATGAAAAGCCAGGAGAAAATGGTAATTTCACCCCTATTGAGTCTCATTGTTGCTTTTGCCAATGTCTAAGAAAAAAAGGGATTGTTTAAAAGGTAGGGAGAGTCTGATGAACCAGAAATGAAACGGGCCATTTAACAAGGAGTTCAAATATCCCCTCCCTCAAGTGAAAAACAAAGGTGGAGGGGTGTCAATGTGGAACATAGAGATGAAGTAGGTATAACAATTCTGAGATGTTTGCACTTCACAGAATCCCAGAATGGGCTGGGTTGGAAGGATCTTAAAGCCTATCTCATTCCATCCCCCTGTCATGGGCAGGGACACCTTCCACTAGCCCAGGTTGCTCCAAGCCCCCTCCAACGTGGCCTTGGACACTGCCACGGGTGGGGCAGCCACAGCTTCTCTGGGATACCTGTGCCAGGGCCTCAGCACCCTCACAGGGAGGACTTTCTTCCCAGTAACCCATATAACCCCACCCTCTGGCAGTGGGAAGCCATTCCCCGTTGTCCTAGCACTTCAGTCTCTTGTCTGCAAGGGTGCAGGCAGCAAAAGAGGAGGGAAGCATCCAGGGCCAAAATTCTTGCTGAGAATAGGAAGACAACGAGGAAGACTTGTGTGACTGCATCTCAAAGAATGGCTCCCACACTCGGGCTTGGGTTCCTTAGGAACCAAGAAGGTTTTGGGACAACTGGAAGTCTGTGCAAGAACGAGGACTGAATGGATCAAAACAGCACCACAACAGTGGCCTCTGCAATCAAATCAAAGGCTCCTCTCACACTGCAGAAGAGGAACAGAGAAAGCCAGCAGATCCAGAGAGAAGTATATCTGAGGAAGATGCATCTTTGGGGGGAAAGAAGGTGATTCATAAGAGCCTCATCTCCTCAAGAACTCCTACAGATGGGACAAGAATTAGCCATGTGAAAATCCACAGCTAGAAAAAAAATCAACACAGTGCAAGTCAGATGGAAAGACAACAACAAGGCTCAGGAGTGTTTCTTCACAAATGGTGGAAGTCTGAAAATATAATGGAAAAACTCAAATGTCTGGTCTGCAAGTGAACATAGCAAGTTCATTCAAAACACAGTGGAGAGTAGAGGAACCACTAGACATTAAAAAAACCCACAAGGACTAAGCAAACATTTAGAGGACCTAAGCTGACACCACCATTTGAGCAACTCAAGGTTTTTGTGTCAACAAGGAATCCCCTGTAAATCAGAACTACAAGTTTAATCCAGAAAATCAGAGCCTCAGACAGCAGAGCAGCAGCTGTCACACTGTCACCAGTGGGCTGCACAAGCGGGACACGTGGCATTAACCAGGCCCCACATCCCTCCATGTCACCAGAGCAAATGCCAGCTCAGTCTGTGTGACACCAGGACCAAGCTCTTAAACAGCAAAAAGTGATTGTTCCCCAGGAGTGCATGCGAGAAGCAGCAACTCAGAACCATGGAATGTTTGGAAGGGAAGGGACCTTAAAGATCATCTTGTTCCACCTCCTGCCATGGGCAAGGACACTTCCTACAATCCCAGGGCGCCCCAAATCCTGTTGAACCTGGCCTTGGACACTTCCAGGAATGGGGCAGCCACAGCTTCTCCGGTTAACCTGTTACAGGCCTTCACCACCCTCACAGAGAAGAATTCCATCTTAACATCTAATCTAAACTAATTCCTGCCTACACCTTGGATGGCAGCTGGAATATTGGTGTGAGCCCTACAGCGCGATCTGACCAAGCAATCAAAGCCAACCCATATGTACAGCAAAGCTAAATGTCCAAGAAGGAAACAAAATCTAAATTTACAAGCTTTTAGTAAGGAAAGAAAAAAAGGGTTAGAAGCCACATGATCTATTATTGTGTTAATGATTCATCAGACAACATCTCCCAGAAATTAAAATTGTGTTTTGTACATACTCTGTTGAGCTTGGCCATCTCCTCTCTCCCTGCTTGACCCCAGAAATCAAGCTTTTGGTGGTAAAAGACGATGGGGTGACATCAACAGCCTCACTTGACTCCAGTGTCACACAGAAGGAGATGGGGAAGTGCCCTTGATTAAAGCAGGTACCCAAAAGTCTCTTGGCCCAGCTTCGACAGAACAATTCAGCAGCGTCTGGGCAGCCCCAGGCAGCTGTGCTGGGCAAGACCAGCCTAAGTTGCTGCAGGGCTAATTATATTGTACAAAATTAAACCATGTCCCAGGAGTCAGGGGCTGTTGTCTTTTTTACCCTTTTCCTTCTTCCTTTTGCAATGGACAGAGCACATCAACAAGGGAAAAGCAGCTGATACACTCCATTGAAAAAAGCAACTACATGGCAGAATCCATCAAAGCTCTCTGCAGAGAAAAACTACAGGATAAAAGGAAAAATCCATCACGTACATAAATAATTGGTAAAAACGGGGGAAGAACGTATCACTGGTCTGTTTTGCAGCAGAAGGGACTCACCAAAGGATTCTGCTTGACACTGAGCTGTGTTACTAAGATGACAACATTTGCTACTCTGAATAATTCAGGATGAGAAGTAAATAAGAGCCATGACTCCAAGGAATTGCAGTAAAATCTCGTGATATGAGTGGGTGATACAATTCACAGAGCAGCACATCAGGAAAAACCACCCTAATGTCAACTTCAAGAAACATGACAGACTGAACTCAAGCCAACCCTGGGAAGCAGGACTACAGCAGAGTATTCTACAGAAACCATGATCCACACCAACACACTAATGAGCACAACATTTGTAATTACAGAGATGATAATATAGGATAAGATACCTCTAAAATACCTCTGAAGAGGTACCTGCACCATAAATATAACCCAGCACCTCTGTAAATGTCTCCCATTGCCCTGTGCCAAACCCCTCCTTCCTTACCTGTCTCAAGGAGGCTGGAGCAGAGCTGGCAATGACATGAGAAACAAGAAGAGACACAGGAAGTCTATATACATGAGGACAATTCAGCCAAGAGACTACCAGGAATGGAAAAACTATTTTCCTAAAATCATGAATATAATGAAGAGAAGCATGAAGGTTCCTAAATTCAACACCTGGCTCAAGAGAGGTCATGAACTGCTGAGGAGAGAGAAATAAAGCACTATTTCCTTGGATTAGATCTGCTGGGATTGTGTTCTCCCCTCCCCAAGCATCTGCTCCTGGTTACCAGTGAGCAGGATACCAGGCCAAATGGATTCCTGGTCTCATCTGGTAGCACTTTTTAAGGCATTACACAGGATTTCATCTGTTAACCTGAAAATACACAGCGGCTGATTGCTTCCCAAGAGCTGCAAAAGGGAGCAGTGTTAGGACAGGGAAAGCAGCAAGTGGCTGTGGACTAGGATGGACTCAGGATCTTGCCCAGCTCACAACACAACTCCCCTCCCAGTGGAGTTCTGAACCTGTCTGAAGAGCTTCCATTGGTGACTCCGGCACAGCAAACCAAGTTGTTGCCAATACACAGAACTGGAACAACATGAAAACTCCTATGGAAGAGCAAGATAGATGTGCTGGAATGAGGCAAGATCACACACTTCAGACTTCACAAGAAACACTACTATGAACTGGGAAGCTCTTTAATCCAAGGAAGAAGAAAGAGAGACAGGGTATTAGCTCGTTCCAGCACAAAAAAATTCTGCATGGCACAGCACAGCATCCCAGAGAGCATTCCCCTGCCTTTCTGTGCCCTGCTCCCCTCAGGGATTAGCTTTGAGCAAACATGTGCAGGGAAGAGAGAGACAGAGAACACGGAAAAGAGGTCCTGCATGGTTTGAAAATAAGGAGCCAACAGCTGGGCTGAGCTTTCCAAAAGCACCAACGGAGAGAAGAGCTGATTTAGAGGAAGCAACTCTGGCATAAACACAGGCAGGTTATGTACCAGCCACAGATAAATTTATTGTGAGACTCTGGTGTGAGTTCCCTGCCCTCATGTCCAGAAAAACACAGCAAGGAGCCCAGATTGGCCCACACTTGTGAGGACTTTTGGCCAACAATTGAAGACACACAGTTATAGACTTACAGAGGAAAGCAGAGATGAGACTTTTCCCCCTCACCACCCAACAGTTCTTAAAGAATAAAAAAGGCACTAGCCAAGTCCAGAAAAGGTGATTTCAGGGCAGGAACTCTTTAAAGAAACACTTGTATCTGAAAAAAGCTTAGGTGCTTATGCAGGGTGTGAGCATAAAGACCTGATTTTATCAAGCCAATTGCCTAAAATTTTACTGGAGTCAGCAAGATTTTTGCCAAAAGACGGGAATATCAGCGGTGCCAGGGTGCCACTATACCAGCAGCCAGAACTTTGACATGGAAACTGAGATTTCCCTGGCAGCTCTCACCTCCACTCTTCGTAACTACCTCTGCATATTTTTTTTATTAATAATGTTTTTTTTCATTACACACCATGATATTTAAGTTCTTTTCTTATCTGATCGCACCTTGCCAGCGGTCACCTTCCTTGGACAAGAATTCCTGCTGATATTTATTGTTGGCAGCACCTCCAGCTCATCCCTGACTCCAAGAGCTCCAGTGTGAGCCCAGCTTCACATGGAAATAACCAGAGTTTGCATCTCTCTACAACAGCAATGTCATGAAACCCAAATTCTCTCATCAGTAAAACTTCACCATCCAGGTGGCACTTCCAGAACTTGAGCCACTGGCAAGCATTGAGAAATTTTGCAGCCTGAATCTCTACAAACTCATAACTCAAAGGCACCCTTTGTTTTTTTTGGGTTTTTTTGAAATTTATCTGTGGGAAAATGCTGCTAATATTCGATAAGAGCTTCTCAACAGGAAAAAAGCTCATGATTCCCAGTTCACCCACCATCCTGTCCCAACAGAGACTGAGTTACCAGCACAGCACTGGACTACTACTGGGATGTAGAGATGGTTTATCTGGGTAAATCCCAGCTGGCAGCTGGGAAGCTGAGAGAAGGAAAAGGCAGGTCCTGGAGAACTTTGGGAGTGGCTGCACAAGCTGACAGGCATGAGGTCACTAGTAAAAAAAAAGTCAAGTCTGATGTCACACCCGTGACAGTGGGACTTCAGGCAGGTCACGGTGAGCCCAGAAACAAGGATGGCAGAAAATGCCACACGAAGTCAGGCATGGGAGGCAGCTCAACAGAGCTTGGACTCTGCTCAGAAGACTTTCCACGAGCAGAGAAGTCACTGTTGAGGAAAGCTAAAGGGGACTGTTGGTAGCAGTGAAACATTTGGAAGGGAAGATGTCACCCTCTCGAGGCAGTTGAGGCTGCCCCATCCCTGGAAGTGTCCAAGGCCAGCTTGGATGTGGTGTGGAGCAGCGTGGTCTAGTGAAAGGTGTCCCTGCCCATGGCAGGGGGTGGAATGACATGACTTTTAAGATCCTTCCAACCCAAATTAT
This sequence comes from Parus major, assembly GCF_001522545.3. Taxonomy (NCBI): domain Eukaryota; kingdom Metazoa; phylum Chordata; class Aves; order Passeriformes; family Paridae; genus Parus; species Parus major. The sequence continues at coordinate 538,747 of NC_031779.1, read as the reverse complement.
CCCGATTCCATGATTTGGATAAGACGACAAACCCCAACCCCTGGAGTTCCAGAGTGTGCCAAACAGCAAATGGAAATACTTCCCAGACGTAGGGGGGATATATAACTTCTTCACACAAATGTGTTGCTGATACACCTCCTGTGACACAGAGCACTTCGCTTGCTTAGCCTGGGAACACCCCCACATTCAGCAGCTCCCAAGGCACCTCCAGCTCCTTCCCCGGCAGGTCCCTGCCCCGCGCTCCCGGGACAGCCCCTCAGCTCGGGCTGACCACGTTCCCCCGACTCAAACCCCGCAGGGCAGCACCAGCCCGGCACCCCGAGCCCACACCCCGGGGGGAGCCGCGACCCCCGCGGGGTCCCTGGGGCCGCCCCACGGCGGCTCCTCCACCCGTTCGGCCGGAGCCCTTCCCGCCGCACCGTGAGGGCTGGAGCGCCGAGCCCGGCGGAGCCTCCGCGGCGGGCGGGCCTCAAGAACCGCCCCTCGGCCGGGCCCCGCCGCCCTGCCCCGCCGCCGTACCTGCTCCGCCGGCGCTGCGCTCCCCGGGCGGGCCGCGCCGGGCTGGGCCGGGCCGGAGCCGCCACTGCTCTCCCCGCGCCCGCCGCAGCTCCTCCCTCACGGCGCTCGACGGGCACAGCCCGACCCGGCAGCGCTCGGCGCCGGCACCGCCCCGCGCGGCTCCGCCCTATGGCCGCGCCGCGCCCGCGCCGCTTCCGGGGCACCGCCGGCCTGGAAACCGCGTGGCGTTGGCAGGAGGAGGCGGCGGGACAGGGGGGCTCCGCTCCCGGCCGGGCTCGGGCTCGGGCTCGGGCTCGGGCTCGGGCTCGGGCTCGGGCTCGGGCTCGGGCTCGGGCTCGGGCTCAGCATCAGCATCGGCCGGGCTCAGCATCAGCCGGGGTTCAGGATCAGCTGGGGCCCAGCACCCTGCGGGGCTCAGCTTGGCTCTCCGCTGGAACTCAGCGTCCTCCGGGGCTCAGCATCAAACCGGGCTCGGCACAAACCTGAGCTCAGCACCCACCGGGGCTCTGCATCCTCTAGGGCTCAGCTCGGCATCCCGCTGGGGCTCGGCATCCTTCGGAATTCAGCACCCATCGGGGTGGTCCCTTCCAACCCAAACTATTCCTTGATTGTATGGGAAAGGAGCAGAAACCCACTGGGGTCATCACCTGGATGCTCCCAGGCTGATTCTGGTGAAGAGCTTGGCATTTTCCAGATGGATGTTTTAAACCGACATATTCACAGAATCACGGAATCAAGGACTGCTTTGGATTGGGAGGGACCTTAAAGACCATCTTGTTCCCTCCCTGCCACGGGCAGTGACACCTTCCACCCTACCAGGTTGATCATTCCTTAAAAGTGGCTAAAAACACTGTGAGAAAAACCTTCCTCCCTGGTGTGCAGGCCTCCAGCCTGGGGACAATCCCATTATCCAGCCACACACCACACATAACAGCTTGCCAGCATATGGGCCCCACCAAGGATGAACCACAGGTTTATTTGGAAAATGTGTTCAGATCCAGAACTTAGGCATTAAAATGATTTACTTCCCCTACTACCTTGTAATCCTGAGGCTGAGCTTGGAAATTTTTCCCTGATGCCATAGTTAACCTGAAAACAAGCCCAGTTCTAATAAAAAAGGACATTTCACTTCTGTTTTTTCTCTTTTAAGAGCTATATGCACTTGGCTGGCTCAGAATAGGTTTAATAAAGGCTTAATATTTCTTATTAAACCTTTTGAGTTGTCAGCATCAAAAGCAGAATGTCTCAATCCAGCCACCTGAAAAGCCTGTCCTGGCAGCATCCTGTCAATTCCTAACCTGAGCCTTTGCTCCTCAATGAGTTTATTTTGCTTATTCTTTGTGCTATTGTCTGTAGGAAATAATAATAATGTGGATATCACAATATTGACAATATCTTTGATCAAAAGGAGAGGCATTTTTGTGATTTGGCTCACATTTTTTCTGCTCTGAACCATCTGGGCACTCCCAAGGAGCATCTTAATTCTGAAAAATTATCATCAATTTTACTCCGAGTAGTTATTCTGCTAAATCCTATTGAACGTGTGGATTCTCATTATCCCTGTGATAATCCCTTGGGAGTTTATCTGAGCACCAGCCTGTGTGTTGAATGAAAGGGGGAGTCAAAGCTGACCCAAAACCATTTGGGGTGGATGTGGAGCACCCCAGCAGAGGTTCCTTGCCTCCTCATCCTCAGCCCTGACAGGTGAGATTCCAGCCCAATTCCCAAGCTTCTTTTTATTGCAGAAAGGAAACATCCTGCTTTCCTTGTCGCATCTCCGGTCGGGATGAAGCGGCTCTGGAGCTGGTGGGCAGGACAATTCCCCTTTGTCCAGAGCAGCAGGAAGGACAATGAAGCTGCTGTTGAGGATCAGGCACAGGGAGGCACCACCCCGATTTGCCAGCGTGGGCAGGGGGGACCCTGCAGACCTCAGATCCTTCTGAGTAATGTCCAAAGGGGAAAAAAACAAAGCTGAAGGAAAAACAAAGGTTAAAAGTGCAAGTTTTGGCAGAGGTGAGAGCAGAGGAGCAACTACTCATAAGGTACCGAGGTCTCACCTTTCTCTCTTCCAATAGAAACAGCCCTGTAACCACTCAATCCAGAGCAGGAATGTACATGAACAGGTTTGGAATTTACCAAAATTAGTAGTGCTCTAGCAGGAGCCGAGTTTATCTCCCTTAACATAAACTGGCAACACCTGAACACCAAAGCACAGCAGGGAGGCTGCACTCCAGGGACTGGGAAGTCAATAGTCATGGCTATGAATTGGACACGGTCTGGTAACAGATTTTTTTTTTTAGAAAAAGCCTTGAAAATCAGAAAAAAAAACTATGAAACCCCCCCTCATCTGGGGATGAGCTTCCTGGGATTAGGCGCTGGATTTCCCATGGTGGGGTAAGAGGTCGGCAGCCTGACAGCTGATGGCCCTGCTCCCCTCCCCTCTGTCTACGTCCCCATGGCCCAGACATCTGCTGTCCCCGCCGGCCAGCTGCCCCCCTGTGCAGCCCTGGCTGCGGGACAGCAGCAGGAGATTCTTTCTTCCAGCTACATCCAACAGAAATGTGCCGTCTGTCCTCTTTGGGATGTGAGGGGAGAAGGGGTCTGCCAGGAAAAGCTCAAAAGTGCTGTGGAGCAGCAGCAATTTGTAATTATCCCTGTGGGAAGAAGGAAAAGCCTTAGGCTGTGGGGATGACATAGGATGGCATCTGTTTCATCACTCTCTCTTGCCCAAACAAACATCATTTTGCCCCGTAAGATTTTAAATTCGATGTATTAGGCTCTCAGGAATTCTTATCTCCTAAGCACTTTGCTCACTTTGCAGATGCTTTTGAAGCACCCAAGAAACACCTGCCCAGTTGTGCCAGCAGTGAACCCCTCAGCTCTCATTTGTGATGTAGGTACATCCAACATCCCCTGAGGAAAAGTGTGGAGGCCCTAGCCTGGCTCAAAAGGAGCTCTTGGACCTTCAGGCATGAATAGCAGGCTCAGCTGAGAACAGTTTATTGCTCATTAGTGCTCTCAGAGCTGTGATATTCTCAAGGTCAGGGGTCAGATAAATCATATGGACTATCAGAAGAAAATTCCATGTGTTGGGATGGAAATAAAACCTGCTGGGGGGAGTGGGTTGCCCTCACTGCCTGACTCTCCAGCAATTTGAGGAAGCCACAGGGATTCACACAGCGGGTGAATTTGTGATTTTGTTGAGGCCATTTCCTCACCTGGCAAGATAACACAGACTCGGGAAATGAGCAATTCCAGTCTCTCATCCATACACCAATATATTCTCTTCACTTTTCCTAAATAAACTGGTCCTAGGCAGAAGGCACCTGCTCTGGTCCCTGGCACAGCCCAGCGTTTGTAGCTGAAGATGCTGCTGACATCTATGGTCAGCCTGGGGAACTGGTGTTTAAAAGCCTTGGAGTCACAGGCTGGATTGGGTTGGAAAACATCTTTAAATTCCTCTCAATCCACCCCCTGCCATGGGTAGGAAAACTTTCCACTATCTGAGGGTGCTCCAAGTCACATCAAACTTGGCCTTGGACGCTTGCAAGGATGGGGCGGCCCCAGCTGCTCTGGGCACCCTGTGCCAGGGCCTCACCACCCTCACAGGGAAGAATTCCTTCCCAATATCCATCTAACCCTGCCCTCGGGCAATGGGAAGCCATTCCTCCCAATCCCGTCCCTCCATCCCTTGACACAAAGTCCCTCTCCAGCTCTCTTGGAGCTCCTTTAGGCACTGGAAGGGGCTGTCAATGAGTTGTGGTGTTCATATGGATTTAACCAAATTATCATTGTTATAAAATAGTAAGAAATTACCTCAGAAGTGAAAACTACTCTGAAGATATAAAAGTAATACTGACTGGGTTTCCAGCTGTGTTCTCCTCAGGAGATTCTCTGGACCACACCTCTTGCCCTAAGACTGTAGAAATCCCCTTTCACAGGGAAAACCTGTTAGGTGCTGTAACATTACAGCCATTACAGTGATACAGCCAATTTATCTGTAAATTAATTTTCAACACAGTGCATGACCCCTCTTTACCACATTAAACTTCACTATTAATTATATCATTGGACTGAAGCTCTTCTTGAGACTGATGGAAGTCCTTCACACAGGTGTCAGCATAGGTGCAAACTCTCAGCGTTCTGAGATCCACACAGTGCCATTTTAAGGAGATTTTTACTGGAACAACAATAGCTGGGGAAAAAAGCCCAAAAAGCAACCAGGCAAGCTTTTTTTTTTTTTTTTTTTCCCTATAAGTCTGTTCTTACCTATAATTTTTATTTTGGGTTGTCTGAAGCTCCTGAGCTTTAGCAATCTCTCCCTTTCTGATTTTTTCCCTTATTTTCAGAAGAGCTGGGTGCTATTCCTGTTTCCCTATGGACTCAAAGAGTCCAGCAAGGGCACAGCTGGAGCTAAATCAGCTCCAGCCCCAGGGAGTGTGGGTTGAAGGTCACCCTCCCATATTCCCATTGGGGCAGGAAAGCAGCCAAGTTAACACCTTCTCCTGCATTTTGTTCCTATTAAAAACTCAGCTTTAGGACTGCAGGTCCTGACGGAAACATTTGGATTTTATCCATGAAGAGGGAACATATTTATTTGTTTATTAGGGGCAAAAGCAGTTTAGTTGCTCCTGAATACCTAGTGTTGCTCTTTCCCCAGGCTCCCAGCAGGGTGGGTGTGTATCACAGGGACACATATTTGATCCCAAGCATCTCCTGTGCCCCTCACATCCCTCTGCAGCCTCCTGTGTTCCAGCTCTGTTGGGTTTTATCTGTTTAACGATGTGTCAGAGCAATCCAGCACAGAAGGATGTGGAGCTGTTGGAGTGAGTGCAGAGGAAGCACCAAAATGTTCAGAGAATGGAGCAGCTCTGGAGGAAAGGCTGGGAGAATTGGGATTGTTCAGCCTGGAGAAGTTTCAGGGTGGTCTAACTTGGCCTCCCGGTGCCTGAAGGAGCTGGAAAGAAACATGTAGAGAGACTCTTTACAAGGGCCTGGAGTGCCAGGACAAGGGGGAAATGGTTTCCCACTGCTAGAAGAGGGGAAGGAATTTTTCCCTGTGAGGGTGGGGAGGCCCTGGCACAGGTTTCCCAGAGAAGCTGTGACTCCCCATCTCTGGAAGTGTCCCAGGCCAGGTTGGATGGGGTTTGGAGCACCCTGGGCTAGTGGCAGGTGTCTCTGCCCATGGTAGCAGGTGGAATGGGATGAGCTTTGAGGTCTCTTCCAACCCAAACCATTCTGGGATCTGTGATTCAGGTCTCCATGAGCCTCCTCATCCTTCCCCCTTCCCACCTGGCACAGCCTGCATGGAGCAGCTGATGATGGATAATGGCTGAGGGAATGCAGGGATGAGCAGATCTGATTGGAGCCTAGAGGTGTTTGCTGTCTCCCAGGCATTTTTAGAGGAGAAATGGAACTGAGGATATGCTGGTTTGGCAGGTCAAAGGGACAAAAAAGAGCTGCCACTAGTGCCACTGTGGGACCTGTCACTGTGATGATGTTTTGTGTGGTGTCAGGGCAAAGAAATCTGTGGCTTGTTCAGATTTCCCCCCTTAATTTACATGATCTTTTAAAATTTTCTATTAAGGAGAAATAAATTCCTACTTCTCATTCAAGCTTGAACTGCTTTTCCGTAACAATTCTGCTTTTTATCAATAGAGCTTTTAGGAAGAGGTTTTTACAGCATTCACTGCTTTCCCACCAGGCTGACCTACAAGAGTTGCCACTAAACTCTCCTGATGTACTAAATTTAAATTTTAACATCCCCCTAAATTCCCCAGTTCATCTGCTCAACAATACTCTGATATTTCAGGGAGCTTCTGAGGAAGAGCCCTATCACAACACCCCACTTGCTCCTTTCCTATTAATTACCCCAAAAATTAACTTTTGGGCTCCCCCCAAAGTTATGTGGCAACATTATAACAGCCCCAATAGCAAGTTTTATTTAGTTTTAGCCATTTATTCCTCTGCCAGCTTTCAGAGTTCTGATTCTTTGGAACAACTAGTTTGTGTTAATTAAACATCACCTCTAATCAGAGCAAGTTTCAGCTGCCCACCCACCTCTCCAGTGCCTTTCCAAATCCAGTTTCCCATCTGCAGACAAAGAAATCTTCGTTAACAGCTTTTACTACAATAAAGACTACAATAAAGACAGGCGTGGGCTCAGAAGGATTCAGTTTACTAAAAAATTAAGATCTGATTTTCAGAAACTGAACAACCACAATCATGCAAGTCTTAGACAAGCACAAGGCAGTCAGAAGATAAAAGACACAACCTGCCCAACAGGCAGGAGGAACTCAAGCAAACCAAGATGAAAATGAAACTGGTGGTTTACAATGAACATGGAGTGTCAAACAGTAAAAATTAATTAATTTATCCAGTGTTCACACCATCTCTCAGACTTTTAGTCTTGTACAAACACTGACAAGAAGCCATAAAAATTTGTAAAAAACTACAGTATTTTGTATCAAAACCAGCTAGAGTAGGAGGAGCATTTTAACATGAAAATCGAGGTCAAATCAGATCTCCTCTTCCTCCAAGCAGTCTCCATCTTCGGCAGGATCCAGTGGCAGGGGCTGAGCTCTGTAAGGAGCATTATTTCAGAAGCATTAGCAGAAACCAGCTCTGGTTTGAAAGGCTAACAAAAACCTTTTCCCAAAGCCCGTGTGACCCAAAAGCCTCAGACAGCACCCTGAGGCATCAGGACTGATGGGGGCTACTTTATCCCGAGTGCTCCGAGCCCAGATGCAGCTGCAGAGACATTCCTTCCAGACTGGAAAGATAACATTCCACACCAAGACACCCCTGGCTGGTCCCTGCACATCCTGGACCCCAAGGACTGCACACAGGTTCCACACTTCTCTTTGGAAGCTGCCTAACTCCCACCTCATGCCTGAGTTTCCAACTGACGAACTTATGGAACAAAAAGCTTGTGCAGTTGAGGGAGTACAGTTCTTGCTTCTTCCAGAAAACACTAGGAAGCTGCAAATTGTTTTGGATGGGGAAACTCTGTGTTCTCTTCTCACCACCTTGTTCTTTTTCAGCCTGACAAATTCCAAATTAAAGGGATGAAAGTTTTCCTGTGCTACAGCAAATGTTTTCTCTTTCACCAGCAGGTGGGATGCACTTAAAAGCCTTTGTCTGCTTGTCCTGCAGGACAGTTTGGGGCTGGTTCTTATGGGCTTCCCCTGGCAGTTTGGGAACACCTATATTTGGTGGAAAAATAGAGGTTCAACCCAGAATTCTCTATGGAAAACATTCCGTAAGACAACATCTCATACTGCTGCCTTTTTAGTTAGTAGTGCAGTCTACAGATTAATCTCTGAGGTTTCAGCTTGGAAAAGCCATTCAATTCCCAGCACATGGAAGTTGTTAGCTCTCCTAAGCTTTTCCAGAACTTTGCTCTGCTGTGAACTGTCTGAGCAGTGAAAACTTGCCCCAACTACCAGTTACTGCACCCATTTTCAGGAACCTTGATGAGGTCCCTGAAAACTTTGCTGAGAAGCATCACTTCCATGAGGATACAGAGGTCAGCAGACACACTGTCAACCTGTCAGCAGCTGCTTGCCGCTTCTAACATGGAGTTTCAAGGACAAAAAATGATCACAACTTGCTCCCCCTAACTTATGCCTCCTCTTGCCCAGCACCCACTCCAGGCCGCTGGTCCCAGGTGTGTCTCCGTCGGGATCCCGGTTCTCCTTGGATGGAAGCTTCAGGAAGTCGCTGATGCCCCTTTGCCAGGCGGGCACCGGCCTCAAACAGACCCGGTTCAGCCCCACAGGGCGCCTGTCACCTGCGGGGAGCGCGATGTCACTGCTGGGGAGCCAGGAGGGGAGGAGGAGAAGGGAGGGAAATATGGGAAAAGAGAGGGATGAAATAAAGGCAGGGGAGAAGGCAGGCACGGGGGAAGGGAGGAAGGGAGGAAGGAAGGCGGGAAAGGAAAAGGAGGAAGAAAGGGAGAAGGAGGGAATTAAAGAATAAAGAGCGCAGTGAGGGAGGGAAGGAAGGTCAAAGGGCCGAGCCCCGCCGCGCTCACCTCTCTTGCTGGGCAGCGGCGTCCCCGCGTTGATGCTGCAGGAGCCCAGCGCCTTCCGGGGAGCGCGGGCAACCAGCACTGCGGAAACAACGGGACAGCTTGGGACAGCTTGGGGACAGCGGTGGCACTCGGAACCCGGCTCAACCCATCCCATCCCACCCCGTCCCGGTCCCACAGCACCGCCGGCCCCGCGGCCCCTCACCCTTGCGGAAGGCTCCTCCACGCTGCTCCGCCTTGGTCCGCGCCATCCCGGGCCGGCAGTGCCCGGGCCCGCCCCGGTAGCGCCATTGGCCACAGCCCGCCAATGGAGCGCGGGGCCGCCCTCGTTCCGCTCCCCTTCCCGCTCTCCTCTGCCCGGGCGGGATTTTGGGAAGGAATTCCCTCTGGGGGCAGTGAGGCGCTGGCACAGGTTACCCGCACGGTCTGTGGCTTGCCCGTCTGTGGAAGTGTTCTGGAAGTGGAAGGCCACGCTGAGCGGGGCTCGCAATAACCTGGTCTAGCGGAAGGTGTCCCTGCCCATGGCACGGGGTTGGAATGGGATGGGATTTACGGTCCCTTCCAACCCAAACTGTTCCCGGACTCTATGAACCGCTCCCGGAACGGTGGCTCCGCGGCCGCGTTCCCGGCGGGAAGGGAAGGGGAGGTGTTGGGCGGTGCGCCGCCGTTTCCTGTCCCCCGCGGAAGATGGCGGCGCCCAGCGCTCTCCTGGCCTGGTGCGTCCAACACCTGCGCGGCGACTTCGGGCTGGACGTGGGCGAGGACGTGGTGAGGTGAGCGGGGCCGGGGCCGGTCGGGGCCCTCCTGCCCTCTGGCAGGGGCTCCTAGGTCCAGCACGGAGGAAACAGGGCGTGTCAGAGCAGTTGTTGGGAATCTTTGCCCGGGGTTGTCGCTCGGCTGGAGATTTGGGGACGAAAAGTGGCGGGGGAGGGAGGGGGGATGTGGGGGTCACAGAATCACAGATTACTCTTATTTGGGAGGGATCTTAAAGGTCACGTCGTTCTATCTCCTGCCACGGTCTTCCATGGTCTCCACAGAAAGCTGACCCGAAAAAGGAAGATAAATGACACAGCTGTGCGATGAGAGCATTGGGTTAGACCTCGGGACATCCGTCCCCTCACCCGTTTTTATCCACTCCGGCCCCTTGTAGGTACATACTGTCAATCACAAACGAGGATGAGATCCGGGAGTACGTTGTTGACCTTGTTCAGGGCACCGAGGGGAAGAAGAGCTGGTTTGTGGAGGAGCTGCTGACCAGGTGGAGGAAATCTGCCCAGCTGCCCCCGGAGCCTTTCCCGGCGTATCGCAAAAAGGACGGTGAGCGGTGCGGAGCGCCCTCAGATGAGCTCGGTTATTGCGGTTACGAACAATTCCGTGCACGAATCCCTCTATGGATACTGGTTCCATTCCTGACTGTCAGGACAGTTTAAAGTCCGTTTTCAGTCATGAAAGTAGAGCCCAGGGCCATCTTTCCCCTGCTGGCACTCACCCAGCCTCTCTCTGTGCTTGCTCACGCTTCCAGAGGCTCCGGAAGTGCCACGGGCTGGGGACCAAGGGAAGAAAGGGAAACGCAAAGGGAGGAACAAGCAGGAGACTCTGGCGTACGCTGAGCCCAGTGCTCTCAGGGAGGAGGTGAAAACCCCACTGGACCTGGCCAAGGTGAGTGTGGGGGGCATGCCAGGGAGGCTGGGGGTCACTGGAAAGGCTTGGAACCTGGAGCCTGGGGGAAGAGGGTGTCAGATACTGGTAAAGATAGGATTGAAAGGTGGAAATGAGCGTCAGGCTGGGATGCCCAGGTGAGCATTGCTGAGGCCGCACTTCAAATCCTGGGGTCATTTCTGGGCCCCTCACAAGAAAGGCAGTGAGGTGCTGGAGCGTGTCCAGAGGAGGGAACAGAGCTGGGGAAGGGGCTGGAGCACCAGAGGTGGCTGAGGGGGCTCAGCCTGGAGCAAAGGAGGCTCAGAGGAGCCTTCTGGCTCTGCACAGCTCCCTGAGGAGAGCTGAGCTGTGTGGGGCTTCACATCTGCTCCCTGAAAACAAGGGACAGGATGAGAGGAAATGGCCTCAGGCTGTGCCAGGGGAGGTTTAGGTTGGATATGAGGGAAAGCTATGAATAGAAATGGAGGTCAGATACTGGAATGGACCGTCCAGGACAGTGGTCACCCTCCCTGGAGGGATTCAAAAAACATGTAGATGTGGTTCCTGGGGAGGGAGGAAGGAGGAAGAAGGAGAGGAAAGGAAGAGAGAGTTAATGATGGGCCTCTGTGACCTTGGAGGTCTTTTCCAACCATTTCCATGTTTCTGTGATGTCCAGGCTGGGTAGAAAGGTTGTGTCTGTAACTGGGAGTAAAATAATCACCAGGTAGAAAATATGCCAGCATGGATTTTTCTCCCCCAGAAAGCCTGAGAAGAGAGAGCAGATGAAGGAAGTTGAGGCTGTAATTAGGAATAAAAGGGATTTCTTTAAATCAGATATGGGGAATTTAAGCCATCAAGTGGTTAGAACATCCTTTTCGGCTGTATTTAAACTATCTCAGTCACACTGATTAAAGCTTTAATTAGTAACTGAAATACTTCAGAAAGAAACTGGAATAAGAGCATAGAAACACTAAAACCTGAGAAATGCTGCTATTCCTGAGTAAGGAGTGGAACTTGAATTCATGTTTTTAAATGCAACTTTTTGGAGCAGGGAGGCTGCAAAGACTGAGATTGTTTGTAAAAGTGTTTATAGGATAAAACACAACATTTTTGAACTGGTGGGTTAAAAGTGGACAGTGATGTTCCATCTCCTTGTAGTTATCTTCTAACTTAATTAAAATTAAAAAAACCCAAACAATTGAGAAATATCTGCCAAAGTCACTTTATCTTCTTTTGGGTTTTTTCGTGGTGGCACTGTTTGAATCTGGCAGTGGCACTAAAACCAGTTGGGCTTTACTGGGGGGACTGGAAATGCTGCATCTGCTTGTTACTAAACCAGGTTGAAACTCAGAGGTGAATAATGAAATCACTGAGGCCAGGCCATGGAAGGTGGAACAGAATTTATTTTACAGCTCAGTACTTGAACCCTCCTGTGTGCAAAACCTCCGCTGAGGTGGCTGTGCCAGGTGGGACTTGAGGAAGTTGCTGGGAGGTGGCAGGGCTGTGAGTGCAGCAGCTCTGCTGCCACCACCAGCTGTGTCTGGGGTCAGGCACACACAGGGTGCATAGGTACAGACACAAAGTAAATAATCCTTGGAAATGAACCTGGGAGCAGCTGAGCTGGTGTTTGGAGCTGTTAAACGGGTGTGAGACTGTGGAGCACAGAAAGCAGTGCTCGCTGTCCAAATCCCAGCAGCTCCAGCTGCCATGAATGAAACTTCAAGTGCATCCTGGTGTCCTTACTTTGTTTGAATTCCTTGGAGCTTTTCTGGCAGGCCTGAGCTTGTCTTTCTGCTCAGTCTGAGGTCTGGTCCAAGTGTCACTCCAGTGAGGCAGAATGCTTGTCTGAGCCTCCCGGCCTGCCTGGGGTCAGTGCTCGCTCTCTGCTGCCAGTGCTGCACTGAGAGTTCAGTTTGTTTGTTTATTTTATCTACCCAGGCCCAGGAGAGCAGCAGTGGAGTCAGCAGCAGTAGCATTTCCTCCAAGAAGAAGCCCAAGTACGTGAGCCTGTACACAAGGGAGGGGCAGGACAGGCTGGCCGTGCTGATCCCGGGCCGCCACGCCTGCGAGTGCCTGGGCCAGAAGCACAAGCTCATCAACAACTGCCTGGAGTGCGGACGCATTGTCTGTGAGCAGGAGGGCTCTGGGCCCTGCCTGTTCTGTGGGGCCCTGGTGAGTAACCCCAGAGTTACTGCCCTGCTTGGACCTGGAGAGCTTGGCTGAATTAGCCCTTTAGACACAAGTTCCTCTTGCAGATTTCTAAAGCAGTTAGGAGATTTCCCCCATAATTTACATGGTTTCGGGGCTTGTCTGGTTTCTGACAGCCTCCTGTGTGTCACACCAGTGTCCAAAATCTCTGCAAGGCTTCAGCCCCATCCCGGACACAGCCCTAGTCACCTTGTCAGGAGCAGTGCCCTGCTTTTCCTTCAAGTCCTGCACAACAGGGATCCTTTGGGATACCTGTTAACACCCAGATTCAGTTCAAAGGGCACCTTTTGAAGAAAGGTGACAAGTTATTGATGGCAGAGGAAATTCTTCATGTGAGAGGAAAATATTAGTTGGGTAGAGCAAAATGTTTGAAAGCATCTTGGTTGCTATTTTGAAAGATCAGTGTAACTCCCAGTGGCCAAGAAGGAGAGGAAAAACTGAGTTAAGGGTTGTGGTTCTGCCTGGGATGGTTCTGAGCTCATCTCTTGTCCTTTGAGCTCCGTCAGCTACATGTCCACCCACAGAACAGGGAGAGACCAAACTCTACATTTCTCTTTTAGTAAAGAACTAAGGCTTCCAGGGTTCTTCACGTGTCAGTAGGGAAGAGAAGGAGGTGTGGATTGTCACTGCCACTTCACGCAGCCTGAACTGTTGTCCAGGGCTCTGAAACTGGTCAAGCTGTGACATCCTTCCCATGTGATGTCCTTCCCAAGCCTTCATTTCCTTCTTTTCCTCAGGTGTGCACTAAAGAAGAGCAGGACATTCTTCAGCGGGACTCCAACAAGAGCCAGAAGCTGCTGAAGAAGCTCATGGCAGGTCAGTAGCTACTCCATACCTGCAATAGAATGAATCCAAATGGTTTGTGTACATCATTCCCTTCAGGCTTCACTGCCTGTCCTCGTTGCTGCTCTTTGTAATAGGCATTAAAGGGATGGATTGGAAGTTGGTTCCCTGGATCCTCCTGCAAGCCCTAGGCAGCATTCCCGGGCCTCAGCAGAGGTGACAGTGGCGAGAGTCAAGTGGCAGCGTGTGGTGTCCTTTCCCTGAGGCCCCAAGGCTGCTCATTTGTCATTCCAGAGCCAATCACATGAGCTGGATCATTGTAGCAGGCCTTGAAAATTAGGATAAGTCTCCTGTGGAATGTGTGCTGTGGAAGACGAAGCGCTGCTGTCTGATTTGCTGGGCTTAGAGAGGAGGTGGTTAATATTTTCTAATGGCTCTTCTTGTCTCACACTTACCTTGGGAGCTAAAAATAGGAACAGAGCCAAGGAAAGCAAGAGGAAATACTACCCAGTGTGCCAGCAAAGACCTGTGCTTTGTGGGGATGTTTGTCTGAGTTTATCTGAACTACAGCCAAGGTCATGGTGTTGTTGCTGAGGAACTGGGGAAATGTTTACTCCAGATCTGGGCTTCTCCATAGAGCTGTGGAGATGGCAGGAGGATGGAAGTCCTTGAAAGCAGCAGCCAGTCTGTTCCATCCTTCCAATACAGATGCCAGCGTACTTCAGGATCCCTTTTCTTTCCTGTTTTATCTCTTTTCCCTCCAGCCCTTGTCAGCTCTTGTTTTGTTATCTGTGTAGGTAAAAGCTGGAATGTGGTTTGCTGTTTTGTCTTGGGAGTAAAAATTGTGGATCAAAGGGAAATACAGGCAATTGTTTCCCTGAAATGAAGGCATTGCCCAGTGAGGTGAAATATACTGGTTTGTTCCATCATGGCTTGGGTTCAAACCTTTTGTGGTTTTTTTTGGTTGTTCCCTGTTGGTTGGTTGGTTGAATTTGGGCCCCTTGCTGGGGGGTGGTCAGAAGGAAGAGCAATTGCTGAGAATAGATTTCTCCATCTCTGGAAACAGCTGGTTTGGGGAGTCTGGTGTGGTATGTCAGAATAGGGTATTGTTTGTGGGAGGCACAAACAGCAGCAGAAGGCTCCATGTGTCCCTGGAATCTGTCCTGGGCAAGAGGCTCTTTGTGGGGGTAACAACATGTGGGAAGGGTTTGGCTTTTAGGAGGGGACTCCTAAAAAAGCTGGGGTTACTGCTGAAGAAGAAAAGTCTCTCCAGACCTTCGAGGCCCTTGGTGCCTAGAGGGGCATATGAAAAGGAGGGAGAGGGACTACTTAAATGGGCAGATAGTGATAGGAAAAGAAGGAATGTTTTTAAACAAAAAGACGAGAAATTTAGACGGGAAATTGGGAAGAAATCCTTCTGTGTGAGGGTGGTGAGGCTCTGGCACAGGTTTCCCAAAGAAGCTGTGGCTGTCCTATCCCTGGAAGTGTTCCAGGCCAGGTTGGATGGGGCTTGGAGCACCCTGGGATAGTGGAAGGTGTCCTTGGTGTTCCACCATGGCAGGGAGTGGAATGAGATGAGTTTTAAGGTCCTTTTCAACCCAAACCATTCCATGATTCTATGGCCTGAGGCCTGCGGTTGGTGATGGGAGGAATTTTGACTGCCGAAATTGTTAGGGAAGGGTGAAGGAGAAGCAAAGACCAAGAGCTTCTCCCTAAACTCTACTCAGACTTTATCACTGTGATATTTAATTGGTTCCTCCTCTTAGGAGAAAGGAGTCTGTGAAATGGGTTTGAGGGGAAATTTTGGCTTCAACCTCCCTGTAAAGATGCTGATCTTGCTGCAAAGCTGTACTTTCAGCTCCTGGCATGGCATTTAGTTTAGGGGGTGTTTCTACAGCCTGGCCCACCCAAATGGCTTTAACACACTGACTGCTGAGCTGTGGTTTGTTTTGTGTCTCAGGTGCCGAAAGTTCAGGGAATTTGGATGCCATAAGCAAAAGCTTGCTGCCTCACCAGAATATGAGACTCAAATCAGGCCTGGAGATGGCTGTGAAGCACAAAGACAAACTGTTGGAATTTGATAGGACAAGGTAAGATACTAGATTGTCCTGAATAGCATAAATGACCTGGAAGGTGAGGTGCCTTTAGCAGAAACATTGGGAGTTCCTTCTAAAACCCAGACTGCAGCCACAGACACCTCAACTATGGCATTTAGTGATACAGGAATGAGTCTCTGGAATGGATCCCATTTGGGTGTCCTTGCTATTTGTCCCTGACAATCCAGCTCTCCAGAGAGATGGGAAAGGAGTGGGTTGTTGTGTGGGCTTGGGGCTCTGCCGTGGTCCCACCACGCTCATCTCCTGCGGGCGTTGCTTTCCCAGCGTGCGTCGGACCCAGGTCATTGATGACGAGTCGGATTACTTTGCCACGGACTCCAACCAGTGGCTCTCCAAGCAGGAGAGGGAAGCGCTCCAGAAGAGGGAGCAGGAGCTGTGGGAGCTGCGCCATGCCTCTCGGCTTGCCAAGAAAATCACCATCGACTTCGCTGGCAGGCAGATCTTGGAGGAAGACAACAGCATGGCTGAGTACCACAGCAAGTGAGTGAGGGCTGGCAGCGTGCCCAGGAGCAAGGAGGTGCAAATCCTTGTGGAGAGTGGTCTGACATGCCTGTTAAAGCTGCCTGAGAAAGAGGTGTTGCAGAAGGCCTGTCTCAACAGAACCAATTCAGCTCAAATTCACACCAAGTGGAGTTTCTGTACTAGAGAGCAGTGACTGCTCAAATTGGAAATCAGACTGAGCAAGGAAGTCACGTGGGGGGAATGGGGCAAAAAATGCTTTGAGTCAGAGTGCATGGGAGACGTTCCCAGGGGAAGCAGGGGATGTTCATCCCTCTCATTTCTGCTTGCAGACTGGATGAGACCATTGAGGCCATGTGCTGTGGTACACTGAGCAAGCCAGCTGGGAGTCCTGGGACAGAGATGACACCAAACTCTGGGGTTTTGGTGAATCCCCGTCTCCTCCAGCCTGCTCCTTTGGTCAGTAGGCTTCAGTGGTTTATTTTAGAGTATTGACTAATTTTGGGAGAGTTCAGCTTGAGAATTGTCAATTCCAGCACGTCTGTAGAACCTCAAAAGATCACAGGATGATTTGAGTTGAAAGGGACTTTGAAGACTGTCTCATTCCATCTCCTGCCGTGGGCAGAGGGACACCTTTCACTAGATCAGATTGCCCCATCCAACCTGGCCAAGAGCACTTCCAGAGATGGGGTGACTTCTCTAAGACAACCTGTTTCAGCATCTCACGACTCTGACAGTAAAGAATTTCTCCCTAATATCCAATCTAACCCTGCCCTCTGCCAGTGGGGAAACCATTCCCCCTGTTTCCCCTTGTTTCTCAACCCCTCTTTCCTCCCCTGTGTCCCTCACTGGCCATCTCTGCTTGGGATAGAGAAGGTTTGACAATGCCCTGCTCCTGATGGGTTGGTTTACTGGAGTTGTAGCATCCTGCCTCCTTCTCAGGAGTGCAGAAGAGTTTCTGAGAGTCAGCCTAGGGCTGTGTCACCCTTTCAGCTCTATTTTATGAAGCCTTTTCTGCCAGATTCCCATTTTCCAAAGGGCATAAGGGTAATAAAAGGAAACTTCAAGTAGGATTTGCACCTGATACACATTACTCCTGTGGAGGTGCTAACCTTTTCCCTGTTTCTTTTGAACTCTCAAGTGGGTGGACCAGACGGGTTTGCTCCCACAAAGGAAAACTCTTCATTCCACGGAGGCTGGGAGCGAGTGTGGCTCGGAGCGGAACAGGCTGCGGATTCAGGACCGAGAGCTGCAGGAGATCTCGGATGATGGTTGGTGCCTCAGCCTGCACCAGCCTTGGGCTTCCTTGCTCGTGAGAGGAATCAAAAGGTGAAGGTATCCCAGGCAGCTCTTGCTCCACAGGGAGCTGTGTTTCACAGGGAAGTTGTGTTTCTCAGAGGATCTCTGTCAACCCGCTGGCTCTGTGCAGTGACTGATACCTGTGATAGCTCCAGGTGTGGAAGCTGTGCTTTCCTCTTCCAGTGGCTGGATAGGTTTAGGAGCTGGAGAATCTTTTATTTTTTTTTTTTTTTTGGGGGATAGTGGCTAAGCTGTAAGGAACAAGTTTCTTCACAGTGGTTGAATGTAGAGAGAGGCTGAGATTTCACTGAGATTACTATAGCTGGGGTGTTCCTGTGTGGAATTTGAAAAGCAGATAAGGGAATCACTTGAAATATGTTCTGGGTTTTTGTTCAGCATAAAGAAGGCAACAGTGGCACCAGCCTTTGTTTAAAAAAACCCAACCCTTGCCACTACCTTCCCCCCCTGGGCTGGGAATTGGGTTACAAGAAAAAGTTGCTACTGTTAAGAGTGAGCAAAGAATCTTCTTTAGCCTTTTTTAGCCTTCACATTTCTCATTTTGGAGACTGAAGCTTTTTCTCTTCCCAAGCTAAAGATGCTGTAAATCTTTATGTGCCCGGATTCTTCATCTGGGTGTTCTGGGGATGCTCCAGCCACTCAGGTACAGCTGCAGAATTCCAGGATCTCCAGACAACTGTTCCATGCATTGCTCCCTTGATTGTTCAGTGTGAGTTTGGGAGCTTGTAAGGGACTCCTGTAAGCAGATTGACCTGTAATTGTGTTCTGCTGGCCCTGCTGGGGATTGCTGTCCTCTAAAGCCCCGAGGACATGCTCTGCTTTATTTGTGACTATTTTTTTTGTCTGTTTCAGATTTTCCTTGTGGTCCTGACACATTACTTGAGTTGGGATAACCAGGGCAAAGCTTAGCAGCAGGAATTGACTATATTTGAATGAAAAATATGTCCATGTGGGTGATTTCTGCTGAAGTTTTAGTCCTACATTTTCCTCTGTTCTTTAGGGTGGAGGGCAGGACCTGGTACACATCTCATCGAGGGAGGTTATGGATTGCAGCTACTGCTAAAAGACCTTCCCCTCAGGAAATCTCTGAACTGGAGGCCACCTACAGAATGCTGCTTCAGAAAGGTGAACTCCTCTCCTTGGTTCTTGGAGTGATTTGGTACATTGAGCCACGTAATGAGCAATGTCCAAAATCCCTCGCTGCTGAGCAGGGAAAGCTATATATAAAATTAAATTTCCCAGCCCTAGTCCTTCATGGGGAGGATCCTGACCTGGAAAAGACACAAAAAAAGCGTTAAAATGGCTGTATGTGTTCTTGTGCCTCAAAAAGTAGAGGTGCCTGGAGGAGAGGGAAGGGCATTTGGGGATTGGAAGACCCCAGCTGTGTGTGGGAATATAGGCTCCCTGAAGAGAATGTTTCTTTGCTGCAGATGTGGAATTTCCAAGTGATTATCCCTCAGGATGCCTCCTGGGCTGTGTGGACGTGACTGATTGTTTATCACAAGAGCAATTTCAGGAGCAGGTGAGTACAGAAATGAACCTTTCCATGTTTGCATTAACCAGCAGGTTTTTAAAGTGGTGGAACTTGCCTCTGGAGAAGACCCTGAGTGGAAATTTCAGATTGTGTTGAGAAGACACAAGTTACTGTAGGGATTTATGTGGCAGAGGACATGAGGGGGCCTGGCAACTCAGGACAGCATGGAAACATGCCACAGTGGTGGTGCTGTGCTGTGGGACCTGTGGTGCCAGAGACACTGGCTGCCCTGGCATAGGAAGAAGTTGCTTGGCCTGTGTGGAGGGATCGTGGTCCCTAGCTGCTGGATCTGCCTGGTGCTTCTTACCGGAGCTGGAGGTCACAGTGGCCTCCCTGCTGATGTCACACTGGCCTAGCTGGTGAGTGTTGTGCCCTGCTTGGGGCATTGAGTGATCTGGAGACACAGCCATGGAAGGAGGGAGCTCTTTCCCACCAGGGAGGATGGGCAAGAGAGCCACAGGACTACCTGTAGTGAAGCAAGGCTGGAAGCAGGAGTCTTTTGAGAAATCTCAGCCCACAAAAGTCTATGAGTGATGCTGATGATGATGATGATGTGTGTGCAGATGTGCTGAGAGCATTGGCAGGTGGCCTTGTGAGGCCACTCTTAGCTTGGGATGGTTGTGGAAGCCAGGAGAGGACCCTTTGTAACTGCTCTGCCTGTGGTTAGAAAGGGAGGGAAGGATGGTCTGGACACTTTAGGCCAGTCAGCTTCACCTCGTAGAGAGATTGCTCTTAGAAGCCAATTTTGGGCACAGGGAGGAAGAGGATGTTAGGAACAGCCAGTGTGGATTTACCTAAGAGTAAACTCATGCTTGACTAACCTGATGACCTTCTTTGATGCAATAGGTAGTGGAGAGTATCTATTAACCTGCAGTCCTGGAGGAGTCATAGTCAGTAGAAGTATTATTCCTCTTTGCACTAGTCAAACCACATCTGGAATACTTGGGCCACCATAAATTGTTGAAAAACTGGAGCAAATCCCATGGAGACCACAAGGGTGGTTAGGAGCTGGAGCCCTGTGAGGAGAGGCAGGAGACAGAGAGGTCTTCTACTACCTCGAGATTATTGGGAGACAGAGCCGGGCTCTGTGCTGACATACGTGGGAGGTGGGTCATAAATTGAAAGGGGAGGGTTCAATGTAGCTTAAGGAAACAAATTACCATAAGGATGGCCCAGCAGTGGGGCAGGCATTGCTCAATGGGTTGAACATTCTTCATCTGGGAAGATTTTCAAGACCCAAGAGAAAAAAGCCTCACCTGAATTCAGTGTTGGCCCTGCTTTGGTTGGGAGGTTGGCCTAGAGACCTTCTGAGACCTGAGCCTGATGCTGTGACTGACTCCATGCCCAAAATCTGCAGCAGGAACTTTTCTTGGGGTGTGTTTGATGGACTTACAAAACCTGGACTTGGCACCAAGCACAACACAGCTGTTCTGATCCCACCTCATCCCTGTTTACTCCACTGCCCCTTGTGCGCATCCCGTTTGGTCTGGTGGGAATCACCAAACCATGTAGGGCATGATAGTGAGCCATCACCATTTTGTGAGGTGGAATAGATGGGTTCCTTGGGAAGGATGATCTTCACAGCATGATC
Source organism: Parus major (assembly GCF_001522545.3). NCBI lineage: Eukaryota > Metazoa > Chordata > Aves > Passeriformes > Paridae > Parus > Parus major. Next base: position 518,549 of record NC_031779.1, on the reverse strand, counting down.
TTGCTGTGAAGAGCTGGAGAGGCAGCAGGAGGTGGGGCTGTCGTTCAGGAAGTGCTGCTCTGGCTTTCCAAAACCCTGTGAGGTTTTTACCTGGGAGAGATGCCTGCAAAAACAGGGACTGTATTTCTGGTGAGGCTGTCTCTTAACACAAGAAGAAGGCAGAGAAGTTAGAGTATGAGCAGCAGAGGGAGCTTTGGGACTGGGATACCATGAAACCTACTGGAGTTTTTGGCTTAGTATGGGAGCAAGCCTTGGGAAAGCAAGAGGAAGGGGCACCGAGGCTGGTGTGGAGCTCCTGTGGTGGAGGGATTTTCTTTTGTAGCATCCACTAACAGACTGTTTGGGCTTCAGTGGAGATTCCTGTCCATCTCCTGCTGTGGTGGAGAAATAGATCTTGGTCTCTTACAAGTATTTTTCTCTTTGTCACAATCCCTCCTCTTCCTTTGTAGATGTGTTCTTCAGGTATTGGTAGAATGGTTGGGACAGCATCTCTGATCTGGGAATTGTGCTGTAGGTAACTAGCTTTAATCTTCCCATGGAGGACCTTCACAATTAGCCACATTCTCTGGAAGTCCCTCCCAGTTTCTGGGCACTGCTTGGCTGCAGAGGCACAGGAGGCAGAGCAGTGTATTCCAGGAGCACCATTATCCAACCTGTTAATGACAGATTTCTCTTTCTCCTCAATGCTGAGGCATTTCCTGGGTTGTATTTCTCTGGCTTTTTGCTGCTCCTGTATTGCAAACTACTCATAACTCCTAATTTCCTGCCTTGTTAGGGTGATTTTGTCTGTTTTTCCTAGGATTCCTTTAAGTAGCAGTAATTTCCTTCGCTTGTGAGCTAAAATCCAGAGATGTGAGCCTTTCTGCAGTTGATTTCTGAGAAAATACCTGTTTTTTTGGGCTCTCAAGAGCAGCAAGTGCATCTGAAGGAAGCTGGGCTGAATTTAATTGCAAATATCAGCATGATGACAAAGTGTACAGCACCAGCTCAGAAATCTGAGTAGTGTCTTGCTGGGAGTAGGAAATTCCGGTTGCTCACATGGGTGTTTCAGCACAGGTTCATCAGCAGCACCAGCACTGTGATCCAGCCATTTCCTGGTGTGTGAAGATTCCTTGTATCTCAGGGACCAAGGCAAGGAATGTGATGCTTTTTCACCACTTAGGGCATGCAGAAACATTGGGTATTTTCAAGGAATGTGTGAGCAGGCGAGGGGAGGTGATGCAGAGCAGAGACCTCTCGGGGACTGAGCTCTCGTGGAGCTTTTCCAGGCGCTGTGCTTTGACTCACACCTCTCCTCCTCACAACCTCCTGTTTGAGGCTCCTGCATGTTCCAGAAGAAATCATTTCACAAGTGCATGGTGAACCTTGCTTGCAGGTTATACCAACCTCCTGAGGATGAAATAGCTCCTGGCTTGCTTATGGTGTTTTGATGGTGATCCAGTGTTTTTTGGCATCCACAGAAGCTAGGTTTGTTTTTCTTCATCCCAGGGGTGCTCACCTGGAGAAGAGAAGGCTCTGAGGAGGCCTCAGAGTACCCTCCAGTGCCTGAAGGGGCTCCAGGAGAGCTGGAGAGGGACTTGGGGACAAGGAGTGCCAGGACATGGGGAAATGGTTTCCCACTGCCAGAGGGCAGGGTTAGATGGGATATTGGGAAGAAACTGATCCCTGTGAGGGAGGTGAGGCCCTGGCACAGGTTTTCCAGAGAAGCTGGGGCTTCCCCATCTCTGGGAGTGTTCCAGGCCACGTTGGACAGGGCTTGAATCAACCTGGGCTAATGGAAGGTGTCCCTGTCCATAGCAGGGGGTGGAATGAGATGAGCTTTAAGGTTCTTTCCAACTTAATCCAGTCTGTGATTCCATGGTTTTGTGGTCTGTCCCCACTATGACTCTCCCATTACCTCTCTGCCCTTTCACTGCTGTCACCCAGTCCCTGTTTAGCACTGTCTGCAGATTTAATTTCCCTGCTGTTTGCATCCTCTCTTGGGTTGCTAATGAAGATGTTGTGGCACCCCGCTGGTATTTTTCTATCATTATCCTCATTTAATTTTCTTTTTTTTTTTACACTTGTGCTCAAAAAGCCAAAATTAAGCAGTGCTGTCCCAGCAGAGTCAGAGACCCATTCCCTGCCAGAGCTCTTGCATTATGACCAGGGAGGGGTTATTTATCCACATTTTTACTGCACATGTAAGCCTGGCCTTTCATCACCACTCAGAGGCGGCGGTCCTGCTTTCCTCTGCCCTACCTGCAGCATTTGCAGCCCGACTGACGTCCTTGAGATGGTTTGCAGATCCTGAGGATGTGTGGGAAGTGATGATGGAACAGGATCTGGAGTGCTGGAGCTGGCAAGGAGCAGAGGAAGAGTAGAGACGTCCTTGGGATTAGGATCAGTGGCACGTCAGGTACTCTAATCCCAGTAATGCTGCCTGTTGCATGAACTAGTTAAATCTGCTCCTCTGGGTCTCTTTCCCACGTGGAAAATAAAGCAATTCTTCCAGTCAGATGTTATTTACACCCCATTTTACTGCTCAGAGCTGTGATCTTCAGCTTGAAGCTGCTCTGGCAGCAGAACTTGTGTTCAGGTAGGAGGGTCCAGCCCAGGTGTCCAGCGTCACCTGCTCTGTTCTCAGGGACCTGCAGCAGGAGCTGCTTCCTCAATTCAGCCCTGGCTGCCTGGTGCCTGGAGAATCTCTGAAACCTTGGGATTTCCAGTTGAGCTTTGCACATCTTGCCCCTCCTCAGAATACATTCTGGGCTCATTTCCTTCTCTTCCTGGCAGCAGCCCAAAAATCCCTGCTCAAGACCAGAATGGTTCCTTTGTTACACTTTTCAGCTTGAGGTGACCTGGAAACTTTTTTCCCCCTCGGAGATCCAAGCGTTCACTATGGCTTTTCCTTGCTCCGGGGCTGACGTCACTGACACCTTGAGCAGAGCAAGGAGCTGCCCTTGTTTTCCTGCAGGAGGTGTCGGTGACTTCAGCAGCGCCCACTTGGGATCTGTGGGATGGGGCAGGCAGGGCTTGGCACAGGACTAAAGCCAGCAGGGAAGTGTTTACATTGATGCCATTTCCATGTGCTCTGAAGTCCATGTTCATTTTCCTAATGACTGATCTGAGAGACTATTGAATTGGAAAAAGTGTGTTTCCTGCTGCTGTTTTGGTGCTTGATAGGTGTGTTTGGTTTATTTTGAGTGCAGACGCACACCGATACTGGATAGAGCTATTATAGTAGGCTGAAATATTGGCTAATTATGTTTGATAGGAGTTAAGTGTTTGTTTTTCATTTCTAGGTGATCACTTAGTGTCCTAAATCTGCACAGGGGAATATGTAGATGCTATTTTTGTGCATATTTTGAGATTGCAACTATCATTTAAATGGGCTCCAGCTTTCCCACTCAGAAAATTTGGGTTTAAACTCTTGGCTGCTCTCCCTGGTGAAAAGAGCAAACAAAAAAAAAATGAGACTCAGGTGCCCAGTGCACAGAACTTGGTTTAGATTCTCAAAGAGGAATGAAGAAGAGTAGAGACTTTCTATATTTAGACTCCAGAAGGTGCCTGTTTAGATTATCTCCAAATAAAGGAACAATAGCCCTCTGGGAATATTTTCCTAAGGAGTTAATGGGAGGGAGAAACACAAACATAGACATTGATGTGTACTTCTAAAAACAGTATAAATGCATAGAGACTTTTTATGAGGACCTGGTCCCTGAGGGAAAGGTTTCCTAGTGCGGGCTCCGAGTGAGACAAATGCCTGTTTGTGTGGTACTGTGGCTGTCCTGGCGCCTTCCTTGCCTCCACCACCAGGATATTTGCCTTCTCATTCCTGAGGCACCTCTCCCCAGTGAAGGACTTTTAGCTAGGTCAGATATCCTTCCTTCTGGAGCAGTCTAGGTGGCTGTTAATGATTGCAACCCATGAAAGGCCTTTGAACTTTACAGGGCCCTGCATTCTCCTGAGCTGAATTTGTCTTTTCTGCGCAGCCAGATGCCAGATCCAGTGGTGTCAGGCATTAGGCTGGCTCACAGGGTGATGCATCTCTTTAATTCAGGTTCTCACCCCACAAAATCCCCTGATTTGTGGTTGTGGGAGCAGAGCAGGAGTGCAGCTGGTTTGGATTAGAGACGGTAAGAGATGGGGGAGTTTTTCCATATGGGAAGTGCTTTGGTTTTCATCAGAGGCTCTTCTGAGCCTCCAGCTGCCTTGCATAAGCTAGCAGGTTTGCTCAGGCCACTGCTCAGGCTGTTAAGATGAAGGAGTGATTGTCACTTGATGATGATTAATTTAGGAATGCATTAGCATGCCAAAGAAATCGAATGATAGAGGCCTGCTTGCCCTCTCCTCTGGTTTCCTGAACCCAAGGGAGAAAGTGAAGCCAAGGCTGAAGCATATGACTTAATTAATGATGACTGTGGACTTTGCCTCTGCTACCATTTCAGCAAACTACTCATGAGCTGGCAGGGCCTTTTCCCTCTCTCAGATGTGGTCACTGATACTTGCTGCCTTCTCAGTGTTTGGGTTTTATTTTATCCTGAAACTGAGGGTTAGATAAAACTGACCTGGAGCCCCAGGTCAGGTGCCCCACTGCCTTCCCATCCAGGTTGAGCTGTGGCCACCCTTTCCATAGTGATCCCAAATACAACCCCCACAGCACATGTAGAGTGCCCAAGGACTCTGCTTGCTTCAGCTTTTGTTGGTGTGTCATTGATTTCCTAACCCTGAACAGACCGGTCGTTCCAATGCATTTCCTGCTCCTGTGAGAGATCCCATGCGAGGGGTTGAATCCATCCTGGGAGCAGTTGCTGCATCATTCCTCCTTGGGGAGCAGCATGGGGAGAGGCAGCTGCCCAAGGGCGCCAAGGCAGGGACACAGCTGGGCTGTGCTCCCGACGTTTGGCCTTTCTGGCTTGGCTGTGTGTCCTACCCTTGTCCTTTCCAGCTCTGATTATGAAAGGACTTTGTGAAGCTGCTTGAAGTCTGACTGTGTCTAGTCAGGTGCAACTCCATGAGGATCCCTGGTCCCCCTCATCTCCTTGCCATTGCTTTTCCCTTTTCCTTGCTGAGTCTGTCCGATGGTGTGGGTGATGGGGCTGCACTGGAGCTGAGCTTAGCCCTGCCCCTGCTATCCTTTGGCACAGGTGGATGAAAACAGCCCTTCCAGCCTAGCACCTTCCCAAATATTATTCCAAGTCCACCCAGTTTCTCCTGAACTGGTTGTCAGGTGCTCTATGAACATCTCCAGCCTTTCCAGGTTTTTCCACGGGCAGGTGCTGTCCTGGGCTGGGATGGGAGCTGCAGGAGGGTGTTGGTGGCTGTAGGTCCTGCACTGCTGCTTCGGGGAGAGCTGCGGTGTGCAGCAGCTGCTGCTGGCACTGCTGGCTGCTCTGGCTGTCCCACAGACAGGAGCCCTGGCACACTGCTCTGAGTGCACCAGCACAAGTTCGAATTATAAATCTCCATTTCAAAGTCCTGTTATTACTTGCTACGTTTTAATTACTTCCCCTGCCCTTCAAATCAAAGTACAGCCTATGGAGTAGGAACACCTCGATGGGAGCTGGGCTCTGGGCTGGAGGTGGATTCGCCTGGCCAGGGAAGGGTCCAGGGGCGATCCCAGCCTGCTGGGCCTGGAGCTGCTTGTGTACCAGGCAAGCATGCGAGGGGCAGAGCAGCCGAGGGCTGCCAGGCATTGTGGCAGGAAGAAGGGGAAAGGAAGGCAGGCTCACAAAATTCCTTGTGCATCCTGGTGCAGGGAATGTGTGCCAGCGCCTGAGCTGCCAGCAGCAGCTGTAAGCGCTCAGGAACAGCAGGGAGGATGTTGACTGCAACAATGCATCAAGGCTGCGGTTTGTAGCCTCCTAGTCAGGCAGTTAACTTTTTTTCTCTTTTTTTTTTAACAAAGACATTTTGATTGCCAAATCCATAACCATTAGCAGCTGTGGTTTCGAGCTGTTCCTTCCTCACACGTTGCAGTCTAGACCTGACAGGCTTTCAAACAAAAGTTTGGCTGATGGCTTTTGTTTGGATTTCTTTGTGATTCTACTTTTTTCCCTTCTTTTTGTCTTCAGTTGATTTGAATTGAACATCAACCCTTATCCCTTCGCTAGCACAGCCTCTGTGGAGCAGCTCCGCTGCATCTCTGAGCCCTTCCATGGCCAAGGACAGCTTGTAGTGTTCTTTGGGTGGATGTTCTGAATGTTTCTGCCTCAAGCTAGAAAATTTGGCATTTCCAGAAACTTGGATCTGCTTCAGGGTTTCTGTTTAGGAAAATGTTATATTTCTCCTGGGCCAAAGGCTGGTTGGCCTACGACCTTAAAAGATGGTGCTTGAGAACGTGCTTAGAGTTGGAAGTGTGATGCAAGACTGGGTCATGAGGGCAATGGAAACGTGGAGTGAAGCGCTCGGTGCTCTGCAAGCGCTTTTCAGGACTGGAGGGCTGAATCAGGAGGTGACACAGCAGTGGGAAGCTTGGATCTGCTGTTGGCAGTTGTGTGTCACCTTTGGGTGAATGTGCCCTGCAGCACTCAGGGTGAAGGCTGTGTTGGGAAAATTGGCTGGATAATTCCCCAGAGGGAATGTCCTTGTAAAGAGATGATGGAGACCACTGTTGTGGGAACAACAGACAGGGAGCTGATGCACCTAAACCACTCTCCTTGGAAAAGTGACAGGCCAAATGTGGCCTGGGCACAGTGGCACCCACATCCAATTAAGCTTTTTCTCTCATATTTGGTGGCTTCATTTCTTCTGGATTCATGTGTTTGTGGTGCAGGCACTGCTGCAAGTGCCCCTTTTTTGGACACAGCACCCCCCCATCGTTCCCAAAAAGCTGCCCATTTTCTTTTCCCTCTTGCAAACCACTGAAGAAACATTTTCTAGCTGGATGGTGAGCAATTTCCCTCCGGAGAGGAGGAGAAAATGGCTGGTTAGTAGTTAATTACCTGTTATGTGTCTCTGACAGCGATGAAGCTTATGAGGCATGAAAAAAGAGCGGATCCACCTCTCCCACAAATCACCAAGAAAACAGGGTGAAGGAAGTTTGGCTCCCAGGGGATCCCTTGCATCCTACTCCTCTTTTTGCATGTGGCCATGGGGTGTCTCCAGCACCCAGGAAGAGCCCAGTGTGTTTTTCTGCCTGCTGGGGGGAGCTGATTTATTGCCACTGCTGGATCCAGCAGCCCCACTCTTTGAGAGGAGATGCTGCCTCCACCAGGATGATTTTTTCTCCTTTGAATGCATTTTATGGTAAACTCTCTTGCCAACACATGGAGTCTGCTTGCTTTTATTCTTTCCAGACAGCACTGCTTTCCAGTGCTGCCTCTTTTATTCCAAAGCTCTTGGAGAGCAGCAGGGAAATGAAGGCTGGAGCGGGTGTCCTGGCCCGGCGTTGCCTGGCAGAGCGAGCCGTGTTTTCCCTGTTGTTCACCGAGCAGCCACGCCAGGAAAATGATTCACCCCTTTCCATCATGAACCTTGCAGAGCATCTCGAGCAGCTCCTCGCTGCTGGTGCCCCTGGCAGCTGTAAGATGGAGAGAGTGGCAGCGGGGAAGGATCACAGGTTCCAGCGTGCAGTTCTCCACCGTGCTCCGGCTGAGCGGGATGTGCGCTCCGTGGTGAGGAGAGCAGAGCTCAGGCTGCACTGCAGGGCTCCACAGGCTGTGTGTGAAACCGGGACTGTTCCCACCCCTTTGTGTCCCGAGGCCTTAATGAGAGCAGGAATGCTCCTGGAGGGTCGCTAAAGGAGCTGCCGGGAGCGCTCTCGGGCTTTGTGCTGTGCAGAGCCGCTGCTCCGTGCACGCAGTGCCTTTGTTCCTGCCTCGGATGCACCGGAGCAGAGCTCATCTCGTTAGTGATGGTTTGGCTTCCCCCCAGGACATTTTCCTTCTGCTCTTTCCATTCCCCTGCCTTCGGGTCATGGCGCTTGGGTTCAAGCCAGTGCAGCTTACTGGGGAGGGGTGCAGCAATTGAGGGGCTTGTGAAAGGCCCTTCTCCGTGTTTTTTTCTCCTTTGGAGGTGGAATCGGGATGAGCAAAGGGTCCCAAATGCTGTGCTGGTACCACGGATGCTGAGTGAGCCTGCAAGGCCCCAGCATCCTGCTGCAGGCTTTACCTAAATTGGAGAAAAAAAAAAAGGTAACAGATTGGTGTGGGGGGAAAAATATAACAGGAATTTTTTTTTCTCAGATGTCAGAGAAGGTGGGTTTGTGTCTCTGCTGGCTCTGAGCTGGCTCGTCCCCTCCTTTGCTCTTTTGCTGTGGGCTGTGGAGCGGGAGGCTGGCAGCCCTGCTGCTATTCCTGGTGGTGACAAGCTGGTGATGGGAGACGAGGGATGGTGAAAACAAAGTGTAGGGAACATTCATTAGCAATTATCCCTGCTTGCAGCTTGAGCTGGGTGGCTATTGGGGACCTCTGATAGCCACTTAATACGTGTTCAAAGCGCTGGCCCTGGCGGGAGGGTGAGTCTGGTGGCTGGTTTTTAGTGGAGCCTAGCGCTCAGCTCCCTTTTCCAGCTTCATTTAACCTCGAGCTCTTCCTGCGGGTGTTAAGCTGCCTTGAGATCTGCTTTTCTCTTCCCTCCCACCTAATCTCCTCACAGCTGGGATCTTCCAGAACTGTTAGCAGCAAACTGAAGCCCAGCTGGAGAGGTAGGACAGGCGGGGGGGACAGTGCTTGCATGGAGACCTTGCGTAGAGCGTGTCCGTGGGGTGTTGGTGGGAAGCAGTGGGAGGAGCAGCTCTTGGTGAGCCACATCAGCTTGTTTGCAGCCCACAGAGCTCACTGGCCTCCCACCTGCCTCTTGCCAGCCGACTGCAAGGTGGCAGAAAGTCTGAAAGGAGGCTGAATAATTTTTTTCACACTGTAATTTCATTGCATAACCCCACTCTTTTTGAGCTTGCCTGGTCATCTGCAGGATTGGAGAAGGGTAGGTTTGCTCCTTCTTGAGGGACAGTCTGGCCTCTGGACTGTGTTTGTTGTAGCCACCTTCTAAATACCAACTTGCCTCCAGGTAGAGGCAGTGTAAAGCCTGGAGTACCAGCACCTGTCTTATTCACACCCCCAGTATAAGAAAGATGAGTGCTGTTGAATTTAAGAAGGGACGTCCCCTGTCAGACTCCTGGCTGGGTTTGATTCTAGATCTGTGGAAGAGAGTGAGCAGGGTTTCTCTCTGAATTTGCCTTTTATTTGGAAAACTCCTGTTGGAGATTGTCTTTACTGGTGATCACAGAATCCCAGACTGGTTGGGAGTTAAAGTTCATCTCATTTCATGCCCTGCCATGGTGTGAAACATGCCTTCCACTAGACCAGGTTGCTCCAAGCCCTGTCCAGCCTGAACAATGTGACAGGTTATGCTCTGTCCTCTCCCTCTGCCACACCAGCTCTGGGTTTTATTCCGAGCTCAGGTTTACTGAAATGATGATGGGCTGCCAGTGGGGTGGAGTAGTTGTGAATAAATTTTTTCTCCTGTCTCCTAAACTTCCTGTGTTGCAGACAATAGAGTGACTCGACTGACCTTTCAGAGCAGAAACTGGGAAATCAGGTTTTGGTACTTAAATTTGGGCAGCTTTGGACAATGTAACAGAAGCAGACCTGTTTGGTGTCTTGGTATCAGCGTCTCCACTGAGAGTGGAGCTTCCTAAATTTCTGTGGGATGAATGAATGGAATGCAGTCATGGAAGGGCCTGGGGGAAGAAGGGAGCTGGGCTGTTGGTTTGGCTCAGCATCTTGTGGGAGCTCAGCCTCATCTTCCTCACCTGGGAGCATTCTGACTCTAGGCAGAGGAGAGGGTTATGGCTTTTTCTCAGCTCCAGACCACAGGAATATTCTGGATTTTTGTTCACCAGGATGAGGTAAGAGGTTTCTGGGGTAGGTACAATAGGAAGCCTTAAATGTAGCAGCTGGCTGAGGGGCTCCTTCCCTGCCCCAAGGAGTGAGATGCCAGAGGAGGGACCAAAGCTTTTTAAAAATGAAGAACACAGAGGGATATGGCTCACAGACAGAAATGCACCCTGGCAGCAAGGTGCAAGGCTGTGGTGTGGAAGCAGGAATTCAAGTCACAGTTGTGGCATCCACCTTGGCCTGGAGATTGGATTGAGCAGGAACTGTTGGAGCTGAAGGCTTGATCCTGGTTTTGAAGGAATGCTGTCAGTGGAGAAACTGACTGGCTGTTGCTTGCACTGCTGGTGCCTGTTTGGGAGATGTTCCCTGGATGGGGCTGTAAAAGGTGTGAGGGGGACATGGCGGTGTCCAGGTCCACCTGGGAGATGGCTGAGGGGTGAGGGGATTTGGAAAGCAGTTGTATTCCAGCAGCAGGACCTCGGCAACACACCTGTCCTGGCTGCCCCACCTGGCTGGAGAAACCACAGGCTGAGCCAGGTGTAGTGGAGCAGGAAAGGATCAGCTCTGTGGCCAGGTTTGGGTTGCCTTTGGTCCTCCCGCCTTGGAGGACCTTGGTCCTTCAGCTTGTCCTCAGGTCCTCCAGCACGGAGGTGCCACCAGTCAGCCAGGCGATGCCGACAGCGACAAAGCAGTGCCAGCATTTCACACTCTCCAGGCGTTGGCCGGGGATATTCACATTGGCTCTTCCTAACCTTCCAAGATCCTCCTTCCCTGCAGATGGGAAATGAAAATCCTTGGCATGGGCATGGAGCAGTGGAAGCAAGTCAAGTAAGGTAACTCAGCCAAAAAAGAAGAGAGAGGAAGAAACCTGTCCAAGGCTGGGTCGGTGCAGCAGGGCATGGGCGCAGGATGCGGATCAGCGCGGCTCCTCCTCCCCGGCACGGAGCTGCATGGAGCAGCTGACTGCTTGTACCTCTCTCTTACTCAGTGCACAGCTCTTACATGCTCTTGTAAAATGAGAGGGCTTGGAAACGCTTCCCCTGGTTGGTCCAATCCCGGCGTTGGGCTTCTGTAAATCTCCCTGAATTGCTGGCAGTGCTGCCAAACCCTGCTGCAATGTGGGGAGAGTGGGTTGCTCCCTGCTTCCCTTGCCATGCCCAGCTGTTCCAGGGCAAATCCAAACTCATTTTGGCAGGTCGGTGAGAGCTTTTCAAACACTCGGCCTAGGAGTCATTTGTTAGTAACAAATGGGGGATTTGCCAGGACACGCAGCTCCATCTGGTCTGGCATCCTGTCCCCTCCAGCAGCCTTGATGGATCTGCTCAAGGAAGGCAGGGGAGCAGGAAAAAAGAGAAGGCAGTTTTCCCATGGAAGGAAAACGACTTCCGCAGTCTGTTTGAGCAGGGTTTCCTGGAGCATCCTCGTGACATGCACTGGCCTCAGTGCCTGTCAGCACCAGCTCTGCAGCTCGTGGACAATCTGAGGTGAGAGCTGAGATATACATTTTTTATGACTGTTTTGCATTTCACCTCTGAATGCCAGGGAGGCTGAGCTGCAGCCAGCCAGGATCTTGGTGTGCTTCCTGCATGGAGTGGGTTTTTTTCTCCTTTTCCCCCACATGGCTAATGAGAGAAACAATTTTAGAGGTCTATTTCCAACCTAAACGCTTCTATGATTCTGCCTATGAGTCTGTTTATTCTATTCCTATAAATTTCCCCCATGTCTTCAGTGTGGTAAAGTCCCTCTATTGACTGTGAATGGAGTCAGCCCTGAGCTGGCCCTTCTGAGCCATCACCTTGGTATGTAGCAGGTGTGTTGCTCACCCTTTAAATGCAAGTAAATATCAAGGAATGCATGTTCCCCCAGCAGGACACTCTCCAAATCTCAAATCCTTGATTGAGTTCTGTGAGGAACATTTGGGGATGTATCTGTAGCTGGGACAGCTGGTGGTGGCCGCTCTTCTGATGGTCATTTCAAGGCTGGGTTTGGCAGGTTGTTTGGTTGAGGTACTGGTGTGCTGTTCATGACCAGTTAGGGATTAGTGGAAATACTCATTTTCCTTGTCATCTGAATCCAGGGATGCATGAGGCTGAAGATCTGTCCCTTGCCAGTCCCAGTGAACAGGTGGGCTGATGATGGTAGGGCCCTGACTGCCTTCCTCTCTCCCAGGGTTCTGATCAGCCTAAATCAAGTGTGAAACCACTGGGGTAGCACAGGTCTAAAGGTGCTAAAGGAGGCTGAAAGGAGTTTGGGACAACCCAGGGTGAGTGGATCCAAAGAGGTAGCAAGCTCCAGCAGAGGCATGGTGGGAAGACCCTGAGCAAGGGGCTTGCAGAATAAGACCCAAACCTGGAATTGTTTGGGTTTTTTTTTCATTAAAAGTTCTTCAAGTGGTTTGGTCTGAGCTGCTACAGCCTCCATATAGCCCATGTGTTGGCTTAGATCCCTCTGTTCTTGCCCACTCAGCTCTTTCTGTGCCCATGCGGCTGTCCTGACTTTGCTCTCTGTGTCTCTCTGTGTTTCACAGTATCCAGACCTGAGCCAGGAGTCCGGGTCTCCATTTGTCTTTATCTGCACTAATCCCCAGGAGATGGTTCTGAAGTTTCCCATCAAAGGAAAACACAAAATCTGTAAGTAGTAAAGTTTCCCCAAAGCCCCCCCAGCCCTTGGAGCCGGATGCCCTCGCCACCCCAGCTTGCCATTGCCAGATGAGTTCCCAACCTTTGCCGTCTGCTCTTTGATCTGGAGGTGTTTGTTTAATGGCTCGAGTACATCTGTAATACTTTTTGTGTCTTCGGTTCCCCTTTCCCCAGATGTTGCTTCCTTTAAAATACATGCTTCTTCCTGCCTCTGCAAGCACTCGGGGAGTCAAAGAGCAGTGGTGGCGGTGGCTGAACTGCTGCCAGCATTAGCCTGGCTCAGGACAGGAGCCGGTGCAGCAATGCCCAGGCACATCCAGGCACCCTCCGCATCCCCTGGTTCCAAATCACGCTCTTGGATCTCAGGGCTTGAGCAGCAAGAGCTGCAGGGCCAGATGGATGTTCCCCATCTGCAGGCCAGTGGATGGGATGTCCTGGCAGGGCGCACGGGGAAGCGCCGCAGCATCTGTCCGCGCTGCGCTTGCCAGCGTCGTTGGTCCTTTTTACGAGCCACCAGCCCCTCCACAGGCTGCCAGTTATTCCTGCCCACTGCTATAAAAAGGATGGAGGAGGGATGAGGCAGCTGGGGAGCCCGCAGTCAGCTCCGGCCTTATTAGCAGCCTCCCCAGCACACAGCCCGGGGAAGGCACCGCACGTGCTTGCAGGGGATGTGAAAAATTAATTTGACGGGCTAAAAGCAGCAGAAGCAGGAAAAGTCTTGGCTGTTTATTCAGCAGAGCTGACAACTGGGTGATCTCCCTCCTTTCCACATGGATCCTTGGGCTAGTACCTGGGGCTCAGGAGTGTTGGCATTTCTCAGGACTGGTTAATAAGGGCTTTTTGAAGCACAGCAGAGGGTTATTTTTGTTGGCCTTGAGTGTTTTTTTCCCTCTCGGCTCAGGGAAGCACTTTTCTCCCACAGCTGGGTGTTGGGATGTCCTGCAAAACCATTTGATTGAGCAGCAGCTGGGAGGTGCATTCAGCCAGTGGAGACCAGTGCTTGGAGGGCTGCAAGCGCTCGAATCTCACTTGTGGTCCTCCCCCTAGATGGGTTATTCTGAGTGTCAGTGAGCAGGCAGGAGTTACTTTGGATGCAAATCTTGGCTGTGGGCGAACAGCCTTGTGGCCCTCGCGTGCTGGTGCAGCCACTGCATCCTTTTTTTCCCTTGTTTTAACCTCCCCTTTGCTCTTGCCAGGCTTTCCTGCTCCTTCACTCCCACCTCTGCCTCTGTCTGGCCATGGGTGGAAGAGGGTGAAGCCGCTATGTGGCTCCTGTGCGTCTGCCTTGCCGGGTGCAGGTGCTGCCAGTCCCCTCCCCATCTGTCACATCATCTCCTTTGTGTTGTGACACTTTCCTGCTTGGAGAAGGATCAGTCTAACAGCCTGGAAGGAAGCCGGCTGTGCTGGCGGCTGCCTGTGCTCCCACTCCCACTGCTGGCCCTGCCTTTCCTGCCCTCCATCCCAACAGGAGCTGTCACAGGAGCAGCGCAGCAGGGCTGTGGAGCTGCATGTTCACCTCCCAGAAGGGACATGGTCCGTCTGGGTGATATTTATGACAGCCTAGGGAAGGAGCAGGGAAGCCTTTGACCTATCATCGACGCAAGGCGCTGTTTTAATAGAAGCTGGCATTGCATCCCAGGCAGTCAGAAGCTTAATTCTCCCAGCTGGAAGCAGAGCAGAGGGAAGGTGCCAGCTCACATCCCCACCTGGGCTTGCTGGCTGCCCTGGTCTCCTTGAAACCTGGCTCAAACCATGACAAAATGCCAGTTTGTCCTGTTGGGAAGCCAAGCCAGAGCAGTTTTCCTTGCCAGATAACAGCATGGACCTCACCACAGTGACATCCGGATGCTTCTCTGTTGCAAATTACTTGTTTCTAGTGGCCTGTGGATGGGGAAAAAACCCTAAGATGCTTCTTGCTGCCAGGGTGATTGTTTTTGTGGAAGGGATGGGTAAAGAGTGTTGCATCTGGAAGCACAGCTCTCCCTAGATACGTCCCTATGTAGTTTCAGCGCATGAGGACAAAGCTCATTGCCCTTTCTCATTGGAGATTTTCTTGAATCCAGGCAGAGCTACCCTGAAGCAATCACTTAGAAACCTCCCTCCAACAGCCAGCAGCTGGAAGAGTGCAGAGGAGCAGAGGACATGGTGTGAGACAAGAGGCCTTGAATCATTGAGCAGAAAGAGCAAGGGACCCTGGGGCTTTGCCTTAGTTTTAGCCTTTTCTGAAAGGTTACCTGTGTGGTGTTTTCTAGCTGGAGGAGCAGAGGAGATTCCCAGTGTTTCTGGGGTCCAGGAGAAGCAGGCAGGCACATGAAATATAACAGCCCTGATGACAGTAGGTGGTGTTGGGGGACCAGAGTATAGAGGGAATGTGAACTTGCTGCCTTTCTCTTGCCAAAACCTTGCCAATACCTGGCATTGGGATAGGGTGGTCTGACACTGTTTCTGGATTTGCTGGCTCAGCCTGCTTGGGTGCCAAGGACTGGAAACAGCAACTGCAAGGAGGGGGCCTTTTCCTCATCCTTAGGCAGTGGTGGGGAAGGTCTTCTCTGGGGTGGCCAAGGGGATGGAGGATCTCCCAGAACATCCTCCAAGCCACGTTTCAGTTTGTGGATCTGTGGCGTGGTGATCTGCAAACCATCCTTGTTGAACTGGAGTTGGGATGTTCTCTTGGCTTGAAGAGAAGGTGATGGTCACTGGCTGCTTAGGAGCCATTTTCTCTGAAAAAAGAAGCACCTGCTTCTTATGGCACGTGGACATTTACCAGCAGATTTTGGAGCAGTGGCCGAAGTAGAACTTTGGAGCCTGGTGTATCTTGCCCTATCTCTGATCCCAGCTACAGAGACAGGATGAGGCTGACATTTAGAGGATGGGAAGATGGAGGGGAGCAGCAGGAAGGCAAGTCCTAGGGAGATCTGGCATTAGAGGACGTGACCAGTGTTGGCTGCTGGCAGAGCCTCTCTGGGAGCTGGGAGAGCGGGGACATCCTTGCATTTTTACAGGCAGGAAGAAGAGGACAAAGACACTCCTCTGAGGGAGCACATCACTATGCCTGGCTTCTCTTCTGCCTTCTGCAGCAGGAGTTGCCCAAAATCATGTGGTGTTCTGGTGTCCTGCTCCTCTCCCAGGTGGGAAAGCAGAGCTGGCAGTGAAGCCCCCAAGGAGAAGGACAAGGAGAGGCAGTGTTTTCTCCAGGTCCCACTGGAGCTGCTGGCTGAGTTTTCCCTGGTGGCAAAGGCAGCAGATGGCCTCGGAGACCACCAACCTGGCACGTGACAACGTGGAGCAGGTGTCCCCACCACGCTGGGTGCCCATTGCGCCACCATCCCAAGCTGAGGGTTTGTTGTCCCCAGTCCTGCCTTAGATGGTCCCCCATCTCCTCCCAGTATCGATGCACATCCCATGGGTAGGCACGGGGATCAGTTTCCCCCCTGGTAGTGGCAGGAGAGTGCTGGATGTTAATTTACTCTTCCTGTCGAGTTTCCCCCTCTCTGGTGTCTCCTGGCCACGTCGGACACGCTTGCCCCTGGCTCCCCAGTGTCGCGCCTGCGGAGGGAAGCTGCGGCGGCTGGAAACGCCTGGCTCCTCAAGCAGGATAATTGGATGTGACAGGAACACACTAACTAGGAGACCTCGCTGCCTCCAGCTCATTTGCATTGCAAATAGCATTTAAAAATAAAGAGTGATGAGGGTTTGTTGTGTTTTTCTTTTTCCTTTCATCCCCTCTTTACAGGGAAGCTGGATGCAAAGATCCATCGCGGAGCAAAGAAGGGGTTAATGAAGCAGAAAGCCGTGGGGTGTGCACCGGGGAGCAGCACTGGTTCCCATGAAGCACCCAACTGCCTCTGAAGGCTGCCAGGATGCTCTTCAGCTCTGGAAAGCAGGTGCAAGATGGATCCCTGATCCCAGATTGTTTTTAGGTATTGCTTTATCTCTTGTATCCTTAAAGTATTAAAAGAGACATGTTTTTACCAAGACCTGGCCCAACAGCCCCGTGCTTCCAGGGAGGTCCTGCGCTGCAGACGAGGGTGCGTGGGAGATGGAGCTTGACAGGATGTGGTTC
Organism: Parus major; assembly: GCF_001522545.3. Classification (NCBI taxonomy): domain Eukaryota; kingdom Metazoa; phylum Chordata; class Aves; order Passeriformes; family Paridae; genus Parus; species Parus major. The sequence goes on along the minus strand of NC_031779.1, from coordinate 502,026 downwards.
AACAATCACTGGCACCCCCAGGAGCAGCAGGTCCCAGAGCGGGCTCGGGGAGCTCTCCAGCAGCAGGCAGCCCAGCTCCATCCTGGCTTAGGCAGGATCTCCCTCTCCAAAAAGTGCCTTGAGTTGTTTTTGGCTCTGTGGGGTCAGACACATGGAGGAGAAGCTGGAGGGATGAGGGGGATGGCTCCCAACAGCCAGAGAGCCTGAGCCCTGCCAAGTGGGAATGGGAGGTTTGGGGTTAGGGGTGGGCTCTGTGCCTGCTCACAGGTGCTCTTCCAGCCCTTTGGAATCACTGCTGAGTGCCCAGCCTTACATCCTTCGGATTTGTACCAAAGCAGCAGCCACCCCCCAAGACCTTGCCCCCAGCAGCTGTGTGTAGAGCACCTGTGGAATAAGCTGAATTTCGACTTTTTCTCTACTCCCTGCCACTGGGCCTCCCCCAACACTGCTGTGTCCATGCTCATCACGCCCTGCTGCGTACTGGGCTGTGATCCCTTCGTGCTGCAGCGCTCCAGGCTCTGCCTTGCCATGGGCTAAGAGCTCCTCCTCATTACCCTGAACCCACCCTGCTCTGGGGGGGATGGAGTGACCCCCCAGCACTCCCAGCATCCTTTCTCCTCCTCTTTCCCAGGAATGCAGTGGGAGCTGCCAGCTCAACTGCTTGGCACAGTCCCTGGGTGTGGGTTGTCCCAGCCCTCTGCCCCACAGGAGAGGAGGAGGAGGGTGCAAAGCATTCATAGTGCTGAAGCACTGGAACTTGTCCCATGCCATTTGCCCTGGGAGTTTTCTTTTGGCTCCCTTTGCTGTCTGTAGGATCTCTGAGGTGCTGGAAATGATGGGGCTGGATCCAACACCCACCCACATTATTCCTCAGTGGGAAAATCCGGGTGTTTCAGCTCTGAGCTGCCTGCAATTGGCACAGAGTTCATGGTGTGGGAGCTGCTGTTCAATGTGGCCAAGGGTGATGGAATTCTCCTGCTTCCATCCTCCTCTGGCTGTATCTCCCCCTCCATCCACTCTGTCCCTTGTGTCCCACCACTGTGGTCCAGTCAGCTGTGCTGGGATTCCTAGAGACTTCACTCCTGTACTCTTCTCACATGGAGATCCTGCTATCTTGGTGGGTGTCCCTTGAGAGTGATGGAGAATATCTGTGGTGCCATTTGGAGTAGAGCTGGGGAGGGATGAGGGGCCTGGGGAGTCATCCTGGGGTCTTGGTGCCTTGGGAAAAAGGAGGCAGGACAGGCTTTCCTTGTGGGCTGTGTGGGAGAGGCGGGACACGGCGGCATGGAAGTCAGCACCGAGGGAGGAGGTGCCAGGCTGGCTCCAGGTGCTGCAGCTCCAGCTCCTGTCCCAGGAGTGCAGCACCATCAAACGAGATCATGACAGAGTGGGATCTGGTACCAACTCTGTGATCCCACAAAATCCCACCTTCCCATCACGCCTAGTGCCTGTTAAAATCCCCATCCCAAGATGCTTGCCCAGACGGGTCACCCATCCCATGCCTGAGCCAGGCTTTAATATGAGCCCATGATTTGGCTCCATATTAAACCAGACCCATCTCTTGCATCCAGCTCTGGGAGTGGCTGCTGCCTTGTTGTCTTCCCTGTCCTTTGTCACTCACATTCACATGTACCTGGTGCCTGTAGCTTTCCTCCCTAAGGGTTTCACATCCACCATCACCTGTAGGATTCTGTGGGATCTCTGACAGCTGCAGGGAGGCTGGATCATGGGCCCTGCTCGTGGTCATGGCAAAACATGTTGTTGGAGCGATGCCCAGATCATTCCCAATGGAGCTGCCTTGCCTGGCAGGGCTTTTATTTTCCTCCTGTGTTAGTGGCATCACAATTTTGCTGGGAAAGATGCACTGGCCCATCCCTGGCTCATCCTGTGTTCCTGTCTGATGCTTGTTTTTCCACCCTTGAAAGCACCATTCCTGGTCTGAGAATTGCTGAACATCAACACCAAATGCCCATAAAACCTTTTACACAATCCTTGAAAATACTTCAGTAAAAACTGACTTGGTTTTATTAATACAGGTTGTCTTGGAGCCTGCCAGCATTGGCTCTGTGCTGTGTGAGAACAGTTTCTCCTTGTCAGGATATGGAAGGATTTCTCCTCTTTCTCTCTTTTGGGCTTTAAGAATTCTGATCCCTCTTTTCCCATTGCTTTAAATGTCTTCTGGTTCCCTCCCACCTGCCCCAGCCCCAAAAGCCGGTGAGACACCCAAACCTCTGGCCTTCTCGGTATCACCTCCTTTGCCAGGGATTTGGGTCTTGTGTTGTCCTTATTTGGGGCAAAAAGCATCAGAAATTGGCTTCTCTTACAGTGCTCTCCTGAAACCACACTGGATGGTGGCACACTCAAGGAATAGTGGCACCTCTTTGGGCTGGAAAACTTATAGCAGAACCTGGCTGGGTAGATGGAGTTGGTGCTCCCCTCTCCATCTGCAGATTCCTGCATGTCCCTGCTCCGTGCTCAGCGCTGACAGATGCCAGCTGGGATCCTGCATCCCATCTCCCATTGGCACAGCTTGCCACACTGATTCACCTGCCTGGGTTTGGGGTGTCACGGACACAGCACTGGGACATCTCCACTGAGGTGAACCGAAATTTCCTCACCAAATGGTGGGGCTGATGCTGAGGCTTTGGGAATGCAGGTTTTGGATTGTCCAGGAGCCAGGGTTGAGGTGAGCTGGACTTTCCTTCCAGGTTAGCAGGGCCAGTGCTGAGGCTTTGGGTGGGAATTAGAGAGTTTAGGTGACATGTCCAGGACATGAGAACGGCTGAAGACTCAGGTGCTCTTTCCATTCGGAAGAGTGTTTGGAAAGGAAAAGTGGCAGAGTGGGGCACAATGTAATGGATTTTGAGGTAGGTGTGGATGCCCCGGGGAGGTGATGACTTCCGCCCCCTGCCTTTCTGTGCTGGCTCAGGGAGCTACAAGCGTGGCCTTGGGGGTACTGTGCCGGGCTGAGGTCTCACACGTCGCCTCTCAGAGAGTGAAACACCCCCAAAAGATTCCCCCAGCCATTTCCGAGGAGGCGCTACGGGGGCTCCTGCTCCTAAGGCAGGGAATACTCCGCGCCGGGCTTTGTCTCTCTCCGGCTCCTGATCCTTCAGGCGGTGGATCCGCTCCGTGTTTTCCCGCCGGCCGGGGACGCCGCTCCACGTTCCGCCCTCCGCGTTTTGCGGCGCGTCCGCCCCGCCCCGCCCGGCG